>NC_056629.2:148848792-149080706 GCF_002870075.4 Lactuca sativa
TGATCTCTAATCAACTTGAAAGACTGTTTTATATTTTTTATTTTTTTTTTACTTTTTATTTATTTATTTAAATACTTTAAAGTGTTTTAATTAAGTAGATATAAAAAGGGCGCCCACTCCATCCCCACTTACCCTCTCTCCTTGTAAGCCCTTTGTTCTTTCAGATCCGACTGGCGATGGTGGAGCTACTCAAAACCAGACAAGAAGTAAAAATGGAGTCTTCATATCAACCAAGTTCGATCGAACTATAAGTTTTAGACAAGTTCTTGTTCATCTTATTTTTCTAGTCAACAACAAATATAATAATCATTGATTTGGGTATTGTTAATGATAAAAAGAAAGAGGGTTTTTGGATGGTCATTGTCATCTTCACTAAGTTCATCATATTCATATCTATATGTACCATTCTTTTTTCAAGTGAAGAGCATTGCAATGAATTTTATTTTAAAACAGGTACAACATCAACAGACACATGAAGCATAGATTTCCATGGCCGAAACCTAAAAGTTAAAATCAAATCCAGAAACCTCATATTCAAATAACTCATCCACATTATACCCCGTCTCTATAATCCCCTTCCTCCCGATAAACCAAAGTTTCTTAAAAACTAGAAGCTAAAGGAGGCATATGAGATTCATGAGTGATTCTCGATGAAGATGAAGCCAGATGTAGTAAATTGAAATAGTGGTGACCGGTAAAGGTCACCAAACGGAGACACGTTGACGATGACCATGAGTGGCAGTTACATGGATTACATATCCAAAAAAAACCGCCCGCCTTGGAAACATCCATGAAGTCGGTTATCAGAAACCCACCTCCCATTATTTTTTTTCAGAATTCTTTCCTTTCTTATCCCACCATTACAAGGTTTTTGTTGAAGAATCTACATTTTGATCGAGATTCACATATATGTGTTTGTTATTGTATATTCTTCACCACGAATTTCTAGACTTTTAATCTTCCATTTCTACATCTAGATCGATTTCTACATTTGGTTCGTTTTATAATATGAATCTAGATCGATTTCTTGGGTTTCCATCATCACTTTATGGGTTTTTGAGTTTTTCTAGAGTTTGTGTGTTTATGTTCATCCTTGTGAGTTGGTGTTGAAGAAGATGAAGTTAAAGCACCCAAATATTCATCTTGTTAATGCCCAATATTATGGAGAGAGAGAGATAGATAGATAGTGAAACGACCCAAAAATCACGACTAAAAATTTCTTTTAAAGCATTACTAAAACTGGATTTATAAAACGTATCATAAGTCAAACATAACTTTCGAGTATTAAATTTAAAACTTAATATCATTATCAGAGTCAAACATTCCCAGGCTAACTGACTATGGTGTGTGCTCTGCAATCTTCCCGAGCTCCTCTTTTGAAAACCGAGTACCTGAAACCAAAACTGAAAACCGTAAGCACGAAGCTTAGTGAGCTCCCCCAATCTACCACATACCACACAAAACATATAAAGCACATACTGGGGCCTTGCCCCCTACATCGTACCGAAGTCCGAAGCTGACATCGGACCGAAGTCTGAAGCTAACTGACTGGGGCCTTGCCCCCTACATCGAACCGAAGTCTGAAGCTAACATCGGACCAAAGTCCGAAGCTAACTGACTGGGGTCTTGCCCCCTACATCGAACCGAAGTCCGAAGCTGACATCGGACCGAAGTGCGAAGCTAACTGACTGGGGCCTTGCCCCCTACATCGAACTGAAGTCCGAAGCTGACATCGGACCGAAGTCCGAAGCTAACTGACTGGGGCCTTGCCCCCTCCATCGGACCGAAGTCCGAAGCTGATTGTCTGGGACCTTGTCCCCTCTATCGGACCGAAGTCCGAAGCTAACTGTCTGGGACCTTGTCCCCTCCATCGGACCGAAGTCCGAAGCTAACTGAACACAACATATCATAACATATCAACTGGCATAAACTCACATATACTGCATACTACATCGGGCCGTAGCCCGGAACACATAACACATAAATCCTGTCTGAGCCACGAAGGCATCAAACATACTAACTACTGTATCAGATCAACATCCAAAAACTACTGCTAGCTAAACGGGCCGGGATTGTGGCCTTAGACCCGTTCCTACTGGAAGGAAACTCACCTGAGACTACTGAACTGATGTTGCTAACCCTCTTGACTGCTTCTTGACCTCTGACTCCGAACTGCTGCTCCACTAACTCTTCGAGCTTCAAAAGCCAATAAAACACTTAGTCCAACTGACCTCCAAAGGTCACTAGGTCAACTCTGGTCAAGGTCGAAATCCTGGTCAACGTCAACCTTCCAGGTCAACCCTACTCGCCGAGTCTACCTACTGACTCGCCGAGTTCATACGCTCAGGGTCTTTCTTATTCGCGACTCGACTCGCCGAGTCAGTCTATGACTCGCCGAGTCCAACTAGTTCCAAGTCCTGTCCTGCCCAACTCGCTGAGTCACCACCCGACTCGCTGATTCGAGTCTCAACTCGAAGGGTTTAGGGTTTCGCGATCTGACTCGCCGAGTCCAAGAACAGACTCGCCGAGTCCTAGACAATCTTCAACCAACTCGTCGAGTTGTTCGTCCAACTCGCCGAGTCCATGCCTAACTTCAACCGACTCGACGAGCTGTTCATCCTACTCGTCGAGTTCCTCCTCATCTTCAAGCTACTCGCCGAGTCCACTCGAAGGACTCGCCGAGTCTATCCAGTCCTCAATCCATGCAGTGGCATTTCGAGCCAAACAGAGCTTCCAACTCATAGATCCATACTTCTAGAGCCTATCCCCCACGTAAAGTGGCAAACTTTACGTGTAGATTAAGAGATCTAGGCTCAAAACACACTAAACTAGGGTTTATGGCAAACATACTTCCTCAACATACCAAGGGCTGATACTTTAGGGGATTCAAGACCAAAACCAACATGGATCTGAGGTAGCAACCTCAGATCTGAACCTCCAACTCGAATTGGTTACTTATCATACCAATAATGACCAAAACTCACACATAAAAATAGATCTAGATGCAAAGGGAGTCCAAGCAATAGATTATTACCTCCAATTGGTCTGAAATGACTCCTCAATCCTAGATCTACAGTCCCTTCTTGCACCTCCAAGGTCTTTCTTCCTCCTCCAAGCTTTAGTGCACTCTTCAAGGCAAGATCTAACTCAAAAACAGATATGGCGGCTAGGGTTTGGTGTTATGGGGTAGAGAGGCAGTGAAGGAACCCTAGGAAAGAGAATGAGACGCTTAAATAGGCTCCAAGTCCCCGATTTAGGGTTTTTCCTCGTTCAGACCCAACTTGTCGAGTCTCCTTGGCCGACTCGCCGAGTCGGTCGCTTACATATCGACCCGGATCCCGCTCGGACTCGCCGAGTCCCTCCATGGACTCGTCGAGTCTCTCCTTAAAATTGAGGTCTTCTTTCTTTTCTTGACTTTCCAAACTTTGGGGTGTTACAACTCTCCCCTACTTAAACTAAACTTCGTCCTCGAAGTTTGCTATGATCAACTGCCTGCGAACTGCCTCCAACTCTCTGTCTGGAAAATCTAACACCCTTTTGTCCATCACTCCAGCCACTCACAATGCTGGTCACTACCGATAGAACATACTGAATCCTTCTCTTTTCCATAATTTCCTCAATGTTACTTCCTCCGACTGAAAATCCTGCTGCCTCCCATCCGCCTACCGAATGCACTGAGACTACTCTGGTCTAACCAATCTATCGATATCAGAGTTACTGGACTCCCACCGGTCACTACTCTCCATCGCAATCTCCTAGTCGCTTCCAGCGACTCCTGAAGATACTTCGACTAACTATAACTGTTCTATCTATTCTGCCGCTCATACTGAAACAATGCTACTGGAAACAGCTTGCTTATATCCCATCTGATTACTCAGCTCCTACTAACTCGAGCCTTCCATCCTGAAAGAAAGGCTACCTGCCTAGCTATCCTTATAGATCATTTACACTTGGCAGAAGGCTCAACTGATCCTGATGAGAGACACTTGCATTCCAACGCAAAAACAATACTGGCCCAAAACCCTGAAACCTTCCAAACACTAAACTGCCTGCAATACAGAACATGCCTGCAACACTAAACTGCCTGAAACGCTGAACCGACTGAAACGCTAAGCGGCCTGAAACACTGAACTGGCTGAAACACTAAGCTGCCTGACACACTGAACTGGCTGAAACACTGAGCTGCCTGAAACACTGATCTGACTGAAACACTGAGTTCCAGCTCAACCGTAGAGTCGAAGGACTCCTCTCTCAGTCGTTCCCACGACTTCTAAACAAAATCTTTCTCTGGAGCTAGTTTCCACTAGTTATCCTGTCACTGCGGCTCTAACAATCTTCCGATCCAACCGATCGGGTCCATACGTCACATCCTGACATCATCAATTCCACGACTAACAACATGATGGCTCCCAGACTGACGGTAGCCCTTAACATACCCGAACCCCAACGGTCCACTGCTACTCTGATCTCATAACTGATGTAACGATCTATAGCCAAAATTGCTGACTTAGCCATAACTGAACCATTTGGGAAATCCGAAATCTAACCCGTGGATTCCCAAATCCTCACTGCTGCACTAGAACTGGTGGGTACTACTACTTTCCCGCATCCAACACGCGCTCATGCCACCTACCAATCTGATAAAGGCTGCGACTACGCTCGCGGACTTACAACTCTCTAGTACTATCTAGCTACTAGTGAATGCTACAGCTACCCCCGCAGACTTACAACACTACTACTACTATCTGACTGCTAGTGAATGCTACGGCTACCCCCGCAGACTTACAACACTACTACTACTACTCTATCCCGAGGACATCCTGACTATCCCTAGTCCCGCTAGTGATTCCTCATCCTGATTTCTCAAACCAGCCCTCAGTCTTTGAATTCTGCATCATCCTCGACATCTTATATCCTTGATATACTTAGCGCTTCGTCGAGGAATCCTTTGGCTTGGTTCCCAAACCAACCGTCTACTAATCCGGATACAAGAAGCTATTGTTGGGAAGTTTCCAACCTCCCAACTCCTGAATCTACGCAACCTGCATGCTGCCTCAGACACTGGCTACTAATACGAAAACATCTCTTGTTACCCGTTCTCAGGATCCTCATTCCGACTCACTTGAGTCCGACAGGTGGTCCTCCCATCCTGGATTCCCAACCAGCTTCTAACCATCTCGATTACATGAACTAACCGCTGGGAAAAGTTCTCGAACTCCCAATTCTGAACTTCTCAATCCATCCATCACTGTGCTACTACCATTTCTTCTCAGAGGCTGCGCACTCATTCTGGGTCTACGTGACTCTTATCCATGAATACTCGGAGGGTTCTCCCCCACTTCGATCCTGCTTACCCCCTTGCTGCTTCACACTCAAAAGAGATCCTGATCTTCACTACCATTCCAAAACATCTACTGGGGAACCCAAGCCCACCAGGTAGGAATTTGACCAATCCATCCAAATCACTAACCACTTCGAACTAGCGAAACGAACCAAATCTCTCCCAACCATGCTACAGTTACTGCATCCTCCAAAACCTTCTCCATAAGAGCACATGCCTTAACTACCAACCAATTATCCGAGGTATGCAAATGGCATATAACATAGTCACAAGCAAGCCACACTATAACACAATACTTATACCACAAATTGATGCAGAACCATAACAATATAATCATGACATAAGCTGACAGAAAAGCAAAAGTTACGTACCTTCATTACTCAGTGCTGCTCGAATCCCTGCTGAAATCTACCGGAAAACTCGGCTATGAGCCGTAGGCACCCTTGCCCGGCCTCGACAACTGCTGGCGGTACTTGAAGTCCCAAGGGCAGGAGCTGGCACCTGCCCTGCTGGATACAAACTCGGACAGTGGGCCTTCTTGTGGCCCCTCTGACTGCAATGGAAACATAACGGATCAAGCCCCTGGGCGATGGTAACAACACAGTCTTTGCTAAAATGACCAATCTGGCCGCACTTGAAACACCCAGCATCGCCACCACTTCTACGCCTACACACACCCATGTGCGTCCTTCCGCACTTCCCGCATCGACTGCGGCTCTGATAGTTCCTCGTCCTCAAATCTGGACCCTTGGGCTTCTTGCCCGAACCTGTGGCTACCTGAGTCTCATCCATTTTCCTCTTCCCTTCCGACTCCCTGTCCGACTCTCGCTCCTGCGTTACCCCAACGGCAATGCCTGCTGACTGAACAACAGATGTCTGATCCTGAAGCCTCGCTATCAATCTATCAGTGATCCTCACGACCATGTCGGGCAGATCCTCATGAATGGCTCGCGAAACTTCCTCAACTATCCAATCATGCAATGGTTTCTCTTGGAGACAGAATGCCCCACTCATCCCTCCCCCCTGATAGCAGGAACTAGAAATGGGATTTCCTTCCCTGATGGATCCCTGAACTGTTGGGTTTTGAGCATTCTGACACTCCTAAGTGTACATGCAACCCTAAATACCTTGGATCTATGTTTTCTCTATTATACATGCAAATAAGAACTTCTAAGGTATTATCCTAATCTAGCATACAAAACAATGACTTAGCAAGATAGAATACATACCTCTTTTGATGTAGCTTGATGTCTTCAAACTTTAAGAGCTTAGCCCCAATAGTGTGAAAGCCTCAAGTGGAATCACAAATCACCAAGACACCTTGGAAGACTTTAGAGAATATGAATACTTGGTTTTCTCTTAGTGAAATCGGCTAGCCCTCTTAGTGTATCCACACTAGTCCCCATTTCACCAACCAAGGACATCTTAATATAGTATGGAGGATTAGGGTTAAACCCTAATACCCATGACCTATCATTTCCTAGGATCCATGGGTTAAACACTCCATGGACTATCCATGAAAGTTTAGCCCAACCTAAATGAACTTGGCCCATTCCATATATATAAGAGTCCATATTTAATTAGTTCCTTTTGATCACTTAATTAATTATAAATTAATTCTTGATCAATACTAATTAAATAATATGATTCCATAATAATATATTAGAACTTATAATATATTAATATTAATCATAAACATACTATTCTCAAAAGATTATCCATATAAATTGTGTCGGTGAAGTGCAACCCAAATGGACCATGTCGGGTCGGGTCAAGTACATACCAAATATAGTTATGGACTTAGACATTAATCCAACAGTCTCCCACTTGGATAAGTCTAAAACTATTATTGCGTATGACTTCAAACCTAACTGGCAATCGTAGCTCTTAAAGCCGCTGTCGAACTCTGACCTTGTCGGTGAACTCTGACCTTTGTCAATGACTTGTCCATTAGATAAGGGATCATATATTCCTCCATTCTAGATATCATATGGACTGAGACATGGATTATAATCATTCTCTCTGTCCATTTGTTGTTTCCCGATTTGCGATTTATGACGACTGACTAATTGAACAAATCAAATCAGTCCTGGCCCGGCCGAGCACTTCCATTTGTCATCATCAAATCATCGAGGGGCCCACAGATATCGGTTTTATCCCGAAGGTAAAAGGAACGGATAAACTTCGACTCATATGGCTTGTTCTACTACTTGTTGAATCATACACAAAGGCACGTTTTATAACACCGAGTTACCGTATGCGTTTTCGTGCAATCAATGTACTATCAACTCATAGTAACAACTCATATCTCTAGGTTTGAAGAATATAAGATATTATCGTCTCATGATCACTCGTGATAAAATCCATGAAGTGATTCCAATGAGCGCGGGTTGAATCCAATACTCAGAACTTATGAGCACTCATGAGTGTTGTAGCCCTTTGTCCAACACCTTAGACCTCTACAAGCCAACCCATGACAGTCTTAATTCATATCTACTTCCAACATATGACCGACTGTGGATGGTTTGAATAACTTAGTCATTCCGGAAGAATAACCCAGTTTATTTGGGAAGTCAAAACATGCAAAATGAAACACAATAATAATTGAATCCAATATGGTATCAACCCTTTGAACATAAATAAAACACCTTTTATTTATCACCATATGATTACACATTATTCATTGTATACTGTTTCAGCTATCAACTTTATTCTTGAATTTAAAACAATAGTTGTCCCATGCTCCAACATGTACACTATGTTTTCTTAAACACTAGTCATGCCATACACCAAGTATGCATACTATGTTTGTCTATGACCTTTACTTTGTGAACTAGATCAATTGAACATAACTTCAATGATTCTCTTTTCACATTCCCAAATCCTTACTGCAAATGCAAGAATTCCAAATTCATGCCATTTACTGAACTCTGTTAGATTCTAAACTTATATGCATTGATCCTCTTGTAACGATTATGCACAAACTCACAAAGACTTGGAAACAATCATTACAGAGTATTCCAAAGGAGATCAACTCCTTGGAAATATCCTTCTTGCATTAAGTTTCCTTAATCTTACACAGATTGAAATTTCTAACTTTGAAAATTTCCAGATTCCATTTTGACTATCACTTCTGAACAAGAGTTGCCTCCTTCCAGATTATGTCAATATGGTCCTTCCAGAATTATCACTACACTTCCAACTGTCCTTGAGTAACCAATCTTTGGTAAACCTTAGATTGTCCTTGACAATTGTTTAATCCTTTTAGTCATATCCAGTTCTAAACCTTTTCCCTTCTTATTGCCCCAGGCATTTGGAAAATTTTAGAACGGATGAATATAGCACATGTAATCGATCCTATATCCGAAGCATATGGGACACGATTCATGATGTCTCACATAAAGACTAAACCAGTCTTTTGCTATAACATTTCCATTTCTATTTGCCAAGTTCTCATAATTCAGATTATGAAAAGGGATGCCGTAATCATAATCGAATTTTAGAACGCAAATAATGGACCCGTATACAGAATTTCCTTATGTTGAGCCATTCCAACATGAAATTCATATATATCCTTGACTAAATGATTAAAACCTCACGATCTAAGCTTATAGATTTGATATGAAGTATAATTTCCTCTCCCTTAATTATAGCAAAACAACTCTTTCCCAATTGAAACTTTTGTTTTTCTATAATTAACATTGCTAACTTGCAATACTTATCATAATTATCATGCTCCCACTAACATGATGATTATTAGCATAACACTTATGCTCCCACTAGCTTTGACATGTACCCAGAAATCAGCTGGACTTCTAGAAATCAATACTTCATTGACTTTCTTACCAAAGTTCAGATTTCTGATACTATATTGTTTTGATAAGACTTTATCAAAATCATACACCTTCCCTTAGATAGCACACTTGTGAGTCTAAACAATTATGAAGAGGTATGCCGTAATCATAATGGTTAGACCTTTTTGCCACTTCTCACAAGTCCAGGTTAGTGTGCCGGTAAACCACACACGCTCCACTAACGACTTTGAGAATGCAAATATCACAATTGCTATCTAGCTAAAATCTACTTAGTGAAAGTGTTTCCTCACCATCATTTTCATGAATCGGAGAGAAACCTTATGACACTTAGATTTAATGGTGTATGTGTTCTTATCCATGTGAATTGTCAAAATCATAGTCACAAGACAAGGATAATGACAAATCCAAACTCATATGGACCGAACTCAATCTTAATTTCTTGCCACCTGGCAGTTCAAGGGCCTGCCATTGCTTCCAAGTAGTTGTGTAACCAATTGAGAATTCTAAGAACTCATATGCAAAGCCAACTTTAACTGGAATGGGCACAGATATGTCAACACGATAGGTTATAAACCTCAAGTCGTGTGCTAGGGAAGACCTTCAGGTTTTATTCTTGATTAGTTCTTGAGACTTTCAAGACCTTTAAGACTCCCACTGTCCTCTTGACCTATAAGACTCCCTTGTCAAACATCCAAGAGACAGTGTGGATTCTAATCAAGACAAACACTTCACACATTTGGCCTAAGTTGGTCTTTGTTTTATCCAAAACATCACAACTTACCAATTTCAAATGTACAAGAGTAGAAAACTTTTACTCTTACATTTGACAAGTGTTTTTAACCTTCTTTAAGACATGTCACTCAAATGACAATCTTGGAGTATGACTCTAAGACTTGTATTGGAACGAAATATGACTCATCTTCTTGATTTAATCATTTCAACAATTCAAGATCCCTCTTCTTAGTCATAAGAATGCACTAAGACTTCCTTAGAGAACTAATTGTGCTATGGTTTCTTAATCATTAAGACGATCACAAAAACTGATACTAAAGTACTCTCCCATCTTTTCAGATTTGAGAAACTTTTATCCTTATGCCTAATTTGATTCTTCTTATTCGCTCTGCCTTACATTGGAACCCTTTTCCAATGTCTCAGAATTACACTTAAGCTTGTAAGTATAATCATATTTACTGTGCTTTAGTAAACTATGACGAATAGTTTTATCAATCTTTTTGTGGTGGACTTGACCAGTGCACAAGAATGTGTACTCGATCCCTTAGTCCTTTACTTGACTCACACATCCATGTGAACAAGTAATTAGTCTTAATTTTCCAAAACTTGAAAGTTCTCATTCATCATGCTATACAACTTGCATGATTCCAAGTTCCGGTCCAATTGAAACTTGGGTGATGAGAATCTTTCCTTATTTGGTAAATCTAGACATTACCACAAATGAAAGAATCAATTTCATATTTCCACTCTTGCTCTTAATGGAATCATATAAGCAACAATTTTTCCTTAAATGCCATTGTAAGGATATTTTAAAATAAATAAAATCAAAAATTTTTCTTTTATTATAAAACTTTGCGGAAAAACTTATCCTTACAATCCATATGAAAACTTGTTGTTATCTATTCCTTAAGCAATATCTCATAACTCCTAAGAAGTAGCTCAAGAATCCGATTTTTCAAACTATGCGATAGAAATCCATCTATGCGATCAGATTCAGCATATTCTTTCTTTAAGTTTCTCCACTTTTTCTTTGATTCTTAAAACATCACCATGTGACCCAGTCACATCAAGTATCAAGAATCTCAGAATAGAAACTTAACAGAGTTAGATAGTGGACTTTACCTGAAGTAGAGTCAAACTTATTGACTTTAACATCCTTAGGTAAATTTGGCAGCTTCGCAACCAATGCCCCTTCCTTTGGCAATATAAACATATGGACCCTTTGATAATGGTACACGAGACTATCACAGACTTAGCTTTTCTCTTTACTATTTGGTCAACCGAGTTGACTATGGCCGATCCCTATCCACTGGGAAGAGAGAGCTTTACTAGATATCCAATGTCATCATTGTCAATGTCCATAAAGTTTTAGGAAGTTGATCTTAGAAAATAGATAAGATCATTAAGGGTCTTGTCATAGTCTGTTTCATAGGTGTCCCAAAGGAACTCACTATGTGACTTAGAAAGTGATTGAACCACCAACGTTCTCAAGACTTTGACACCCAACTCTCCCGGCTTGTCAATATGTGACTACATCTCCAAGATGTGATCACACCTAGACCTTGCATTGCCAATAGGGCCTGAGTGACCTTAAACTTTTCAAGAACTTGTGGGTTGGGGAGAATAATTGGAGGAGGTGAAAGAAGTATGATTTCCAAAGAAGATCATCTTCATTTAGGAAACCTTGTTTCAAGAGATTTGGGAAGATCATAGGTGTCTATACCAGACATCTTTTGAGAGATATTCAAGATAGTTGATTTTAAAGTCCTTAATATGACACCCAATATGAAATATTAAGGCTAGGACCCAACAAACTATTTTATAACTTAGAAGAGGTATGCCGTAATCCAAGCTATAAAATATTTGAAGGTAGGTGAATGACGATTCACCAATTTCCACCAAGATAAACGAAATGTATTATTAGGTTTTAATTGGTTTTGAAACTCCTAGATCTTTGAGATTCATTGAACTGTTCAAAGGCATGTTTCAATCTCGAGTGTGCCCTTCAGGTTTTGTGACTGGGATGCCGAGGATCACAAAACAAGGTGTGAAGTAACCATGCAAATCACTTGGTACCCTTAATAAATTACCCCTCAATCGATGTGCCGGTTAACCACACACGCTCCATCGATACTATGATAAATATTAAGTCACCCTTTACCTACCTTGTTAAGTCCAAGTTAGTGTGCCGGTTAACCACACACGCTCCACTAACGACTTAGACAAAGTGTAAAGTGTAATTTCATGGGTTAGCACCTTATTCACATTTTTCCTAAGTAACTAAGATTGGGTATTATTAAGAGTTTAGTTACTTAGTATTATCATTAATACTTTTAATGAAGGAGAATTATAGTCTTGTCAAACCCGTTCGGCTAACGACCCTCCACCGGTCAAGCAAGCGGTGGGTGAGAGTGGACACCCATTAAGTTGCCATTTTATAGGCAACAGCCTTATACCCACCTTATAGACCGGCTTCGTGAATGAGGCGTACTAGCGGTAAGACTGACTTTACTCTTATACATATATATATTATTAACTTATAATATTATAAAGTATAAGGGTTGAATTTTAACTTTTAAAATTCTAAGGGCTAACTCGGAATTAAAGTATTCATAAGGAAAACTTTTCAAATTCCAAAACTTGAGGGCAAGTTTTGAAACTATTCAAAACTAATTAATTCCATAACTTATGTGTTTAAAGTAGTTTTAATCCAAAAACTCTTCAAGTTCCATAACTTGAGGACAAGTTATGGAAGACTTTAAACTAATAAAAGAACTAACTTTTTCTTTATTTTATAACTTATGGATTTAATTATGGTTACATATTTTTCTTTAATGAAGTGACTCTTGAACTTCCATAACTTGAGGACAAGTTATGGAGTCATAAAAAATTATTCAATGACACAAGACTCTTCATTTTGTAACCATTGCCAACTTTTATGAGTTTTATGAGTCTTAAATGTGACTTTTCATGTAACTTGAGGACAAGTTACACAAACACATTTTATACTCAACTCTTAGATTAAAATGGATTGAAAACAACTATTTCAATTAACTTTTCTATTAATCTAAGCAACTCATAAGAACAAGATAATTCAAATCAAACTTTTTCATGTAATTAGTCTAAACCTTAAACTAATACAAAACATGAATCTATTGACAATTATCTTTGAAAATGGATTAGCATGAACATTACCACATCAAAAAACACATTTATAAGTTCAAAAACAACTTAGGGTAATGTTCCTAGTCCATTTCTAGCCAAAAAAGTCGAGTTTATGCTGTCTGGGGGTCCAACTCGTCGAGTGCATGAACCAACTCGGCGAGTTGGATCGAATTCATCAATTTTTAGGCATGGACTCGCCGAGTCTGATGATCAGACAGCACCAAATTCGTTTTTTCAGCTTCTATTGCAGGTATAACAAGAAAACAAGCCTAGGCTCTGATACCACTGTTGGGTTTTGAGCATTCTGACACTCCTAAGTGTACATGCAACCCTAAATACCTTGGATCTATGTTTTCTCTATCATACATGCAAATAAGAACTTCCAAGGTATTATCCTAATCTAGCATACAAAACAATGACTTAGCAAGATAGAATACATACCTCTTTTGATGTAGCTTGATGTCTTCAAGCTTTAAGAGCTTAGCCCCAATAGTGTGAAAGCCTCAAGTGGAATCACAAATCACCAAGACACCTTGGAAGACTTTAGAGAATATGAATACTTGGTTTTCTCTTAGTGAAATCGGCTAGCCCTCTTAGTGTATCCACACTAGTGCCCATTTCACCAACCAAGGACATCTTTATATAGTATGGAGGATTAGGGTTAAACCCAAATAACCATGACCTATCATTTCCTAGGATCCATGGGTTAAACACTCCATGGACTATCCATGAAAGCTTAGCCCAACCTAAATGAACTTGGCCCATTCCATATATATAAGAGTCCATATTTAATTAGTTCCTTTTGATCACTTAATTAATTATAAATTAATTCTTGATCAATATTAATTAAATAATATGATTCCATAATAATATATTAGAACTTATAATATATTAATATTAATCATAAACATACTATTCTCAAAAGATTATCCATATAAATTGTGTCGGTGAAGTGCAACCCAATTGGACCATGCCGGGTCGGGTCAAGTACATACCAAATATAGTTATGGACTTAGACATTAATCCAACATGAACTCAGTAAGATTCGGAACCTAGACGAGCCCCAATCTGTCCTGAAACTGACCCGGCCTTAAAGGCCTCAAGATGACTGTCCATGAGCTCCACAATGGCCTCTCTAACTGAACCGAAAATCACTGGAGTCTGATCAATGATGTCGCGCATAATCTCTGCGGAAATGAAATCCCTCATCTGATCATCAAGCTGCCCGGCTCTGAAGCCCGAGCCAGACCCCTCCTCGACACCTGAACTGCTAACTAGTATCTCGCGCAACGTCACCATGCTGAAAATATAACAATTCCTGATCAATTTACACACTACTACTGAGGGATTTCTCACTCACTACACCATTTCCTGGTTTCGTATTGGCCCCTCTTGAATCGAGTACGGATCCTCTGCTTTCAGTAGTATGGGCCCCTACTACCTTCCACATCTATCCGTACTTTCCTCAAGAGTTACCTCAACTCCACCAAGTCCCCTTTACTCTTCTACTGATCTCTGCTACTCTCATCCTAGGCTTGCCCTAGGGAACCTCTGACTCTACCCAAACAGTCCTCAGCTACTGAAGGCCTCCTAGTAATGCCAATTAGTCACCACCTGAATACCATCACATGTGACGAGGCTCAGATAATCCTTCAAGTAAAAGACTCGTCCCTACAACGGTTGGACTCAGACAAGAGCTGCGTAGTAGGACCAAATCCAGCACTCTGAGATTATTCAACCCAGATCATATGTGATGTGATGTATTCACCTAATGGCTAACTCCCATCACTCAGAGTCCCACAAAGCACAAAGCAAGCAGCATTCGGATAAAGGAAACGTACTCAGGCAAAACTATTCTCATAACAAGAACTACACTAGCATACAATGCTAAGCTCGCGCTACCAGGCATAACCTAAACAGGCTATCCTACTGCTGTCTACTCAATACTAGCATGCAATTCTCATAAAGCTGAACACATAAAGCAGGCACATAAGGCATCATCCTAGATCCTTAGTCCTATTCTAGCATGCTGTTCTACTGAAGCTGGAACTGAAACTGAAACTGAAACTGATACTGATAATCATAATATAACATGTATGAGTAAATTGGGAGTACTTACTTGAGCTCGGCTGATTGCATGCACCACACCCTTTTCTCTTTTCAAAACTCTTTTTGCTTTTTCTAAAACTCTTTTCTTTACACTTTTTCTAAAATTGTTTTCTTTTCTCAAAATTCTTTTGTAACTACGATTTTTCTTTTGAAAACTATATACCACTTCCTTAGTTTGAGTTTAGACACACTCAGGAGTGCGCCCGAATCCCTCAAACCAAGGCTCTGATACCAACTTGAAACGACCCAAAAATCACGACTAAAAATTTCTTTTAAAACATTACTAAAACTGGATTTATAAAACGTATCATAAGTCAAACATAACTTTCGAGTATTAAATTCAAAACTTAATATCATTATCAGAGTCAAACATTCCTAGGCTAACTGACTATGGTGTGTGCTCTGCAATCTTCCCGAGCTCCTCTTTTGAAAACCGAGTACCTGAAACCAAAACTGAAAACCGTAAGCACGAAGCTTAGTGAGCTCCCCCAATCTACCACATACCACACAAAACATATAAAGCACATACTGGGGCCTTGCCCCCTACATCGTACCGAAGTCCAAAGCTGACATCGGACCGAAGTCCGAAGCTAACTGACTGGGGCCTTGCCCCCTCCATCGGACCGAAGTCCGAAGCTGACTGTCTGGGACCTTGTCCCCTCCATCGGACCGAAGTCCGAAGCTAACTGTCTGGGACCTTGTCCCCTCCATCGGACAGAAGTCCGAAGCTAACTGAACACAGCATATCATAACATATCAACTTGCATAAACTCACATATACTGCATACTACATCAGGCCGTAGCCCGGAACACATAACACATAAATCCTGTCTGAGCCACGAAGGCATCAAACATACTAACTACTGTATCAGATCAACATCCGAAAACTACTGCTAGCTAAACGGGCCGGCATTGTGGCCTTAGACCCGTTCCTACTGGAAGGAAACTCACCTGAGACTGCTGAACTGATGTTGCTAACCCTCTTGACTGCTTCTTGACCTCTGACTCCGAACTGCTGCTCCACTAACTCTTCGAGCTTCAAAAGCCAATAAAACACTTAGTCCAACTGACCTCCAAAGGTCACTAGGTCAACTCTGGTCAAGGTCGAAATCCTGGTCAACGTCAACCTTCCAGGTCAACCCTACTCGCCGAGTTCATACGCTCAGGGTCTTTCTTATTCGCGACTCGACTCGCCGAGTTAGTCTATGACTCGCCGAGTCCAACTAGTTCCAATTCCTGTCCTGCCCAACTCGCTGAGTCACCACCCGACTCGCTGATTCGAGTCTCAACTCGAAGGGTTTAGGGTTTTGCGATCTGACTCGCCGAGTCCAAGAACAGACTCGCCGAGTCCTAGACAATCTTCAACCAACTCGTCGAGTTGTTCGTCCAACTCGCCGAGTCCATGCCTAACTTCAACCGACTCGACGAGCTGTTCATCCTACTCGTCGAGTTCCTCCTCATCTTCAAGCTACTCGCCGAGTCCACTCGAAGGACTCGCCGAGTCTATCCAGTCCTCAATCCATGCAGTGGCTTTTCGAGCCAAACAGAGCTTCCAACTCATAGATGCATACTTCTAGAGCCTATCCCCCACGTAAAGTGGCAAACTTTACGTGTAGATTAAGAGATCTAGGCTCAAAACACACTAAACTAGGGTTTATGGCAAACATACTTCCTCAACATACCAAGGGCTGATACTTTAGGGGATTCAAGACCAAAACCAACATGGATCTGAGGTAGCAACCTCAGATCTGAACCTCCAACTCGAATTGGTTACTTATCATACCAATAATGACCAAAACTCACACATAAGAATAGATCTAGATGCAAAGGGAGTCCAAGCAACAGATTATTACCTCCAATTGGTCTAAAATGACTCCTCAATCCCAGATCTACAGTCCCTTCTTGCACCTCCAAGGTCTTTCTTCCTCCTCCAAGCTTTAGTGCACTCTTCAAGGCAAGATCTAGCTCAAAAACGGATATGGCGGCTAGGGTTTGGTGTTCTGGGGTAGAGAGGCAGTGAAGGAACCCTAGGAAAGAGTATGAGACGCTTAAATAGGCTCCAAGTCCCGGATTTAGGGTTTTTCCTCGTTCACACCCAACTCGTCGAGTCTCCTTGGCCGACTCGCCGAGTCGGTCGCTTACACATCGACCCGGATCCCGCTCGGACTCGCCGAGTCCCTCCATGGACTCGCCGAGTCTCTCCTTAAAATTGAGGTCTTCTTTCTTTTCTTGACTTTCCAAACTTTGGGGTGTTACAGATAGATAGATAGATAGATAGATAGATAGATAGATAGATGGGTGGGATGAAATACTTATGTTTTTGTTTTTTGGTTATAAAAATATTAAAGTAAATATTAAAAAATATAAAAAATAAATTAAAAGGGAAAAATAGTCTTCTTAAGTCATCTTAAAATTCTTAGGGACCGAAACCAAAAAATGATCAAAAATCAACTTGGTTCCCCAAATAAGATCATTCCCCCAAATTAGGAAGATCCACTTCATATTCACTCCTCCTTTGTCGTACTCGATCACAGATCAACTTATCAGTTTTCTAGTTTTCACTTCCTCTTCTCCGATCAATCGATTTTCTTGAAGACAATCACAAATCGACTAGATAGGTGCTAATCATATGTTACACATGCACATATTTACATAAATATAGAATATATATATATATGTAATCAGGTATGTATATGTATATATACATATGTGAATTAATGCATAGGTACACATGTATATACGACAATTGTTTTATATACATGCTTTTTATATGTACTTGCATGTGTGTATAAATATATGTACATATTTGTATATGTACACATGTAATTTTTTTTAATGTTCTTTATATCCATTTTTATTAATTTTTATGAATGTTTTCTTGTAGATTTGGTGAATTTGTCAAGGAAAACAAAAGGAATAGACAATGAATAAAATATTGCAATCAAAGATAAAAAGAAAAGACAACTTGAATTATTGTATTAATATTTTTTTATACTTTATGGTTATATGATATTTGGTGTTATGAAATACAAACATTTTATATGTATTTTAAAAGGGGAGTGAAATTTTTGATATTTTCAATGTTGTTGAATCTAAACACATGCATGTTTGGATATATAATAGTTAAAACTGAAATATACAAACATCTTAATAGGATAAAATGTGGCTATAAAATGTCATTCGCTGAAAAAAAAAAAACAAAAAAAGTGTATTTCGAGTAACTGTGTATATGTGCATATTCTAATGTGTATATGTGCACAACACTAATATAGACATGTAAAAAACCTAATAATTCATATATAAATATGGATGCTTAATTATAGTGAACAAAAAATTATGAATTTTGGTACTTTTAGTTATAAAAAATAATCTTCAAAATTTGAAAAAAAAGTAAGTGAATTTTGTTATAATCTAGTACATGTATGTCCAATCAACTAAGGTAGACCCTTTTAGTTAATAGTTGAGATTTGGATCCTTACAATCTAAAAAAATAATGATCTCAATGGACCCCTCTCTCTCTCTCTGTATATATATATATATATATATATATATATATATATATATATATATATATATATATATATATATATATATTTATTTATATATATACATGCACACAGACACACATTTTGCGGGTCATAAATTTCAAATGTTTTCCTTTTTTAAAAATAATATTTGTTTTCATAGATTTACTAATTTTCAAATTAAAATAACACATCTAAAGGCTCATAAAAATAGGATACCATACATAAGAAAGTTAATTCATTGAGCAAAGTATCATATGTTAAATATAAATAATCAATTCAATAGTAACTAAATATAATAAATTGTTAAAATTGCTAATAAAAAGAACTCGTGAGTAAGGTCTAGTATTATACTCTTCATGACATCTTTAAGGCTTGCAACTTCACCACTTGAGATGTATCAACTCAAATAGTGTTGACTTTTTTTCTACAAATTTCCTGCACTTGGGGACATAAAATGACTTGTGTAGTAAAAAGAGTAAATTATGTTTTTTTTCAAGTCAAATCATTTAAGTATGCTGCTATTTCTTGCATTTTAACCAAAAAAAGGCCTATATGCATGAAATAGCAACTTACTTCAACTTATATGTGGCAAAAGAAGCTTAAATGCAAGATATACCAAAGTATATTGTTATTTCCTGCATTTGGTCTTGAAAGAAATTAACTGACAGGTGGCAGGGTAATAATAATTATAGAACTTGCAAATATGTGATGTTTGTTTATTAGGTTGGGATTGGACCAGTCAAACTGTAATTGTTGAGTCATATATCCTTAGACAAGCACCCCAAGAAAACAATCAAGAAACATCATCAAAAGCAGTAATTGTAAATGTAAATCCATGGAAAGAACCAAAAACAATATAAGTAGAAGTATTAGTTTAGAAAAAAAAAATTCATGTTTTATAGTAAAATGAAAGAAACAACAATGTACTTTTCCTTTCAAAGTAGTATGTCTTATAAAGAAAAAGTTTAAAAGTACAATATTGTAATAAAATGATTTGAAAGTAAGATGCTATAATAAGCACAAAAAGTACCTTTGCTTCTACTTGAGGGAAACTCCAAAAGTGGATGCTTTCCTCTGATCCATTGGATACTTTTCACAAGTTTCGATAAAGAACCTTAGCGAAGAAGGTTATGAATGGAGCTATTGCTTTACAAGAAGTTAAAAGCATCTAAAAATAATGGAATATAAAGCACAACTAAGAGAAATGACAACTTACATTATAGAGTCGATAAGCATCCATTTCTTATGTGAGAAAATGAACAAGGATCTGAGTGGCTGAGTTGATCCACTGATCAAGAACACTAGATGAGTTCAGAAGAGTGGTTGGATCATGAGTAACTAATGGTATAAGCCCCTAAAATTCAGGTCTTTTTGCATTTTGGACAATAAATCTATACATATTGTACCATGGTATAAAAATGTCTTTGACCTGCAGAAGTAATCAGCCAACTTGATAAATTAGCAAAATTACAAAAAAGGGAAGGTGAAATTTTAATTGATATTATGGTGTAAGGTCTACTCACAAAAGCATAGACTCCATCCTTTTTGAAGCATAAATCTTCTGCACGCACTACTAGAGAATTTATAATGTGTAATCGTAGTGCATCCTGTTATACAAAACAAAATCACAATGTTAAATAATCTTTGCATGTGAATATATGTTAGTCAACTAGTCAGAACTAGAGAACTTACAATTCCATAATCATCAATGACTTCCATTGGAGAAGGATAGTTCTTCAACATTGTACTCATCTTTTTACCATCTTTAGCCAAAACAAGGCCATTGCAAATAAAATTCCTAAATGCAGGTTTCCCAAATAATACAGTTGATAGCACCATCAGAGTGTAAAACCTGCATCATTCACCATTTTTTTAAGTCTGTCCTTTTTTGTTTCAAAGTTAGAGGCATAAAAGAAGCTATTATGTGTAAAGGAAGCACTTGTTAAACTTATTTTTTCTTTCGATTGTATGGATCCTTTGGATGCATTTGTTACATGAAACTCAACAAGCTTTGTAATGGTATTTTAGATCATGAGGATGAGGGGATATTCATGTCTTTTGTACATACATGATATCAATCAAGAAAATAATATCTATCTTTATAGAGAATTTATATCACAATGAAACTAGATAAAAGAATAGAAGCAAATGGAAGATAAACAAACCATCCATGAGTTTGGTCTAAGCCCTCTGCGACAAAAGGTGTGGGGAAGTTCTTCTGGAAGAATTCTTCATATTCAAACGGGTAGTGGATATATGCATATGGCATCGACCCACTCTCCAACCAACAGTCAAATACCTAAAATCATGCAACAAATAATATTTTGATCAATTCATCAATCGAGAAAATAAAATTCGTCTTTATTATGAAAATTTAATATTATTTTTTTACATGTTCTACAGTCCATTACTAATGGGTTTTATACAAAAGAACACCCTATGTGCTAATCCAAACCCTAATGCTTAGATTTAGGTTTCTCTATTGTACATGCAATTCATCCAAGACTCAAGAACCCTAATCTAGCATATGTATTTTGAAATAGACATAAGAATACAGAGCTAGATGATTACCTCTTCTTCAATGGCTTGAATCTTCTTGTCTTTGGTGCTTAGAGTCACAAGTGTCACTCCTCTAATGGCTTACAAACACCACACGCAAGAGGATGACTAAAGAGAAAGAGGAAAAGCACCAAAAACGTCCTAGGGTTCTTCCAAAAGTGTTCCACACATTTTTGGGCTATAGGGGTCTTTATATAGTGAGACAATTAGGGTTATCAGCTAGGAAACCCTAATTTGACTGCTTAGGCCCTAAGCAGCCCATGGAATCCCTTTAGAACAACCCTTGGACGAATTCCTTATGGGCTTCCCCTAGAATTCGTCCAACCTATGTTCCAAGGTGATCCATAGCCCAATTGCAACTATCTTATAATTACAATTCCAGTCCCCTAAGTTTAATTAATGTCTCTTAGTCACAAAACTAATTATCAATTAATTCTTGAGTAATATTAATTAAACAATATGATTTCTCCTTTAATATATTATTCATATAATATATTAATAAATCATAATTAATCCTCTTTCTCCATAAATCATCCTATCAAGTTGCTTTGGTGAAGGCAACCCAAAAGGATCATGCACAACCAGGTCAAGTACATACCAAATATACTTACGAGATTAGACACTAATCCAACAATCTCCCACTTGGATAAGTCTAGTAACTATAATATAAGTACCATCTGATTAGCAACCGTAGCTCTCAAAGACGTTGTCGAACTCTGATCTTATCAGCAACCTGTCGTTTAGATAAGGGATCATATATTCCTCCATTCTAGATATCGTATGAACTGAGACATGGATTTTAATCAAACTCTCTGCTCATGTGTTGTTTCTCGATTTCCGATTGATGACAACTAACAATAGACGATAGTTGAACACATCAACTTAGTCTCGGCTCGGCCAAGCGCTTAGGGTGTCATCACTAAATCAACGAAAGGCCCACGGATATCGCTTTTATCCCACTTTGGGTAAAAGGAACGGATAAACTTCGACTCAATGCTTTGTTGTACTCACTCACCGGATCATACACAACCATACGTTTTATAACACCAAGTTACTGGTGCGTTTACATATTATCAATGTTTTTGGATGGTCCTTTTGAGTTGCCTTCACCAAAGCAACTTGATAGGATGAATTATGGAGAGAAAGGATTAAATATGATTTATTAATATATTATGGGAATAATATACTAAAGGAGAAATCATATTGTTTAATTAATATTAGTCAAGAATTAATTAGTAATTAGTTTTGTGACTAAAAGAGATTAATTAAACTTAAGGGACTGGAATTGTAATTATAAGATAAATGCAATTTGGGCCATGCATTGCCTTTTATCATAAGGTGGACGAATTCTATGGGGGAACCCATATGAAATCGTCCAAGGCCTTAAGGAAAGGGCTCCATGGGTTGCTTAGGGCTTAAGCATCCAAATTAGGGTTTCCTTGTTAGATAACCCTAATTGCCTCACTATATATAGATCCCTTAAAGACCAAAAACGTGGACAAGCTTTTTGCTAGGGTTTCACACGAGTTTTGGTAGCCTCCATCCTCTCTCCTTTTCATCCTCTTGCTTATGGTGTTTGTGAACCATTAGAGGAGTGACACTTCTGACTCTAAGCCTTCCAAAGTCAATACAAGGAGATTTGGGATTGATATTGCTACATAACAATCACGGTAACATTATAAACCTATTCTAATATCTAATATGATTACTTGTATGCTAGAATTAGGGTTTATAGTCTTGGATAACATGCATTTACAATAGAGAAACCTAGATCCAAGCATTAGGGTTTGTATGAGCACATAGGATGTCTTATGACCCAAACCCATCAGTGGTATCAGAGCCTAGACTGGTTTCTATTGTATTGATGCTTGACATGTTTGAAAAATTCGATTTTTTGGTTTCTGGAGGCTGGACTCGCCGAGTCCATGCAGACTCGACGAGTCCAAGCTTGACTCGACGAGTCAACTCATCAGATGGAGTATATTTCGCGATTTCTTGCTGTTTTTGCTTATGGATAGTTACCTTATCATATTAGATCAATATTAATCCGATTTTACGATATATTTGACTATATTCTTGATCTAATTGAAGATATTTATCTATTAATAAGATAATTGTTTCCTTATGTGATAATTGATTAATTATTTTGATTAAATTGGTAAATTGGTTTGCAAGAAATCATTAAATAAATCAAATATGGATAATTATGTGATTAAATGTTAATTTAGATTATTTGTTATTTGATCCTTGTTGTTATGAAAAGTTTCATATTTTCCCCTTTAGGTTTTATAGTTTAAATTTGAACCCAAAAGTTTTGTTGTTTTGAAGTTTAAATAGTTAAAACCCTAATGTTTTGAAAAAGGTTTCAAAAACTTGCCCTAAAGTTTTGGAATTTAAATTTTGATGTATATTTAAATTCTAAACCCTAATGTTTTGAAATGTTTCAAAACTTGCCCTCAAGTTTTGGAATTTAAAAGTTGATTAAAAGTTTAATTAGGAATGTTGAATTCTAAAACCCTAGTATTGTTTTGAAAAAGTTCAAATTACACCCTTATGGTTTTATTAATTAATTAAGGTGTATAATTAAAAGAGGTTTAATAAATCCATAATGTTTTTGGTTTCAAATTTAATTAAATTAAAAGTATAATTGTTAAATTTGACCACCTAATATTTTAAAAGTGTAAAATACACCCTATACTATATATAACATTAAAAGTATAACATTATATATATGTATGAGTAAAAGTTAGTCTTACCGTTAGTAGGCCTCATTCACGAAACTGGTCTATAAGGGGTGTTTAAGGAAATTGCCTATAAAATGGCGATTGAATGGGTATCCACTCTTACCCACCGCCTTCTTGACTAGTGGAGGGTCGTTAGCCGAACGGGTAGGATGGGACAAAACCTTCCATTATAAGTATAATGAAGTATAAAAGTAACTAAATGTTTTCATAAAATTCCCAATCTTAGTTACTTAGGTAAAAGTGAATTGATGCAATTCCATGAAATTACACTTTGTGCCCTTGCGAAGACGTTAGTGGAGCGTGTGTGGTTTACCGGCACACTAAATGGTTCTAAGCAAAGGTAGCAAAGGGTGACTCAATGTTTGTAATAGTTCGGTGGAGCGTGTGTAGTTTACCGGCACATCGAATAAGTGACTGTAACATGTGAGGGCACCATGTAAGTTTGCATGGTTATTCACACCCGCTTTGTGATCCTCGGCATCCCAGTCACAAACAAGAGGGGCATATCGAGATTTAAACATGCCATTGAAATGTTCAATGAATCTCAAAGGATCTAGGAGTTTTCATAGATTTAAAACTTAAAATTTCTTTTTCGTTTTTCATGGTGGAAATTAGTGAATCATCATTCACTTACCTTCAAATATTATGCAATTAGGGTTACGTCATCCCTCTCCCGAGTTGTGGAATATTGTGTTGGGTCCTAGCCTTAGTATCTCATTTGGGTGATTTACTAAGGACTTAATTCATCAACTAACTTGAATTCGTTTTCTCCCATTTTGTAGATGTCAAAGTTTGACAACTATGGTCTTGTCAAATCCCGTGGAACAAGCATTCCACATGAAGATGATATTCCACGATTCGATCGAGGAACAAGAAATCATGCTTCACTTCCTCCACCTCGTCCAATTATTCTCCCTAACCCACAAGTTCAAAGGCTTGAAAAATTCAAGATCACTCAAGCCATCTTGGCAAGTAAACATAAAGAAGGAAAGCCGGTGTGTGCACATGTCCTAGGGATGAAGTCACACATTGATAGGTTAAGAATGTTGGGATCCGTTGTCTATGAGGAAATAGCTGTTGATTGGGTTCTTCAGTCACTTCCTAACTTATATAGTGAGTTCGTAAGAGAGTACTATATGATGAACCATGACGTGACCCTTATAGATCACACCTATATGCTTATTGCTGCTGAATCAGCAATGGTTTGGCACAATAGAAAAGAAAAGTTGATTGGTGAATCTGCCTTCAAGACCTCTATGGATATAGACAATGGCAACGAAAGACATGCTATGATCGAAAAGTTTGATCATAAGAGAAAGGCAATGTCTGAAGTAGTTCCATGTGCTGTTCCAAAAGAGTCGATTTGCTTTTATTGCCAAGAGAAAGGGCGTTGGAGACGAAGCTGCCCCATTTACCTAAGAGATCTAAGAGATGGGAGAGTCGAAACGTATGCCTCTAATATAGGTAAAATCCATTAACTAGCTCTTTTAAGCTTCTATTCTAGATTCTTAATACATAATGTGATAAGATTACAATTGATGTTTTGTAGGATCGAAGAAAAGAAAGGAAGCTTAAGGGAAGAAGTGAGCAGAATCTAACCGTGAAGGAATGGATTTCGATCGCATTTCTCGAAGATTAGATTCTTAAGCTACTACTTAGAGTTAGAATTAGATTGCTAAGAAAGATGTATTAGCATAAGTTTTTCAATGAGTTGCATTGTAAGGACAAATTTTTCCGCATAAAATAAATTTGGATTTTTATATTATCCTTGCAATGGCGTGTATGAAAAATTGATGTCAAAATGTTTCTATTATTAGCAATAATGGATTTGGTTCTTATTATGTTATTTATAGAAAGTCGAGAGTTTACCAAATAGGGAGAGTTTCTCATCGCTCAAGTTTCAATTGGACAGAAACTTGGAATCATGCAACTTGGTTGCACGATGAATGAGAAATTTCATATTTGGAAATTAGACTAATTGACAAAGTGTCAAGTGAAGGACTAGGAGATCGAGCACACAAAGTTGCGTGTTGGTCAAAGTCCACCATAAGAGTAACAAAGATATTCGTCATGATTTGCTAAAGGTTTTAGTAAATGTGATTATACTTACAAGATTAAATGTAATTCGGAATTGATTAAAAAGGTTTAAATCAATAGCAAAACGAATAAGAAGAATCAAGTAGGCAGAAAGATAAAAGTTTCTCCATTCTAAGAAGAAGAGTAGCTTTTATGCTTTATGATAGGTCTTAATGATTAAGAACCATATCTCAATTGATCCTCTAAGTGAGTCTTAGTATAATTGTATGTCTAAGAAGAGGAATCAGGAATTGAAGAAATGGTTAAATCAAGAAGTAAATCATACTTCGTTCCAAAACAAGTCTTAGAGTTAAGATTGTGACATTGAGTGGATAAGTATTAAGAAGGTTTGTAACATTCATCAAATGTGGAAAGTTGTGATGTCTTGGATAAGACAAAGACCAACTAGGACCAATTTATGAAGAGTTTTGATAAAAGCTACACTAACTCCTGAATATTTGTTTGTCAAGAAATGTTTATTGACAAGAGAATCTTATATGTCAAGGAGTCAGTGGGAGTCTTAATGGTCTTGAAAGGTTTCAAGAACAAATCAAATAAACCTTATCGATCATCACTAGCACACGAGTTGAGGTTTACAACCTATCGTGTTGACATTATTTTGCTTCTGTGCCAATCCAATCGAGTTAATTATGCATGTGAGTCCTATGAGTTCTCATTTGAATGCATAAAAGGCAAGGACCTTGATCAATGAAAAGTACATTGATAAGAAAAGGTGAGCTGCTTAACTACTTGGAAGACATGGTGGGCAGCTGTGCTACCATAAAGGCAAGAAATCAAGATCAAGAAAGTTCGATCCATATGAGTTTGAATTTGTCGTAAACTTTGGTTTTGACAAATTCACATGGATAGGAACAAATACACCGTTTAAGTCTAAGTGTCATAAGATTTCCTCCTTCATGAAAATGATTGTGAGGAAATGCTTTCACTAAGAAAGATTTTGAGAAGATAGTAATTGTAAAATTGCATTCTCGAATTCAATCATGGTTACGGTATCCCTTTCGATAATTTGAATTGTGAGGTTTGGAAATTAGTCTTAATTGTTTAGACACACATATGAACTATCGAAGGCAAAGGTGTATAAGTTCAAGAAGCCTTGATAAAGGATTATCAAAGCATTAAGTATTAGAAACATGGACTTAAGAAATTCAATATGTATTGTTTTTCTGGAAGTTAGCTGTTTCTGAATACATGTCGAAGCTAGTGGGAGCATAAGTGTTATGTTAATCATCATGATAGTGGGAACATAAAAGTTATGATTGTATGATTATTAAGGTATGTATTCCAAGTTGGCAATATTAATTATAGAAAACAAGAGTTATACCTTGCAAAGTCGTAAGGGTTGTAAAGTTGTTTTGCTATAATTAAGGGAGAGAATATTATGCTTCATTTCAAATCTAAAGGATTACGTTGAGAAATGTTAATAAATTTAGTCAAGGGTACATAGTGTGTTCTTAAAATTTCGATTATGATTACGGCATTCCTCTTCACAATTCGAATTTTGAGAACATAGCAAATAAAACATCATGCGTTGTGTCCCATACGCTTCAGGTATAGGATCGATTGCAAATGCTTTAATGTTTGACCATTTTAAAATTTTCCAAATGTCTAGTGCATTTAGAGGGAAAAAGGACTAGAATCGGTTTGGACTAAAATAATTAAACAACTATCAAAGGGCAATCCAAGTTCGACGAGGATTGGTTGCTTGTGAGTAGTTGGAAGCATGGTATTGAATGGACCATATCGACATTATTATGAATAGAAAAGATTCTATTAAGAATGAGTTGTCATATGGAAAATATGGAAATGTGTCCATATTGGATGGACCATATCGACATCATTACGAATAGATAAGATTCTATTAAGAATGAGTTGTCATATGGAAAATATGGAAGCGTGTCCATATTGGGAATTGAATATTGAAAATCTATGACTAGATTAGAAACCTTTATGCAAAAGGTTGTTCAAAGAATGTACTTTGAGTGAGAGACATCATGTCTATGGAATTGTCTTGGAACAATCTCCGATAGAGGACTTTGTAATCTCATTGGCAATAGTCTTTGTGACTTTGGTGCAGTGATATTACGAAAGGATCATTGCATAAAATGTTAGAATCTAGCATATTCTGTAAGTAGCAAGAATTTGATATTCTTTCACTTATGAAAAAGGATTTGGAGTTGTGAATTGAGAATGATTGGAAATGTGCTCAATTTGGTCTATTTCACAAAGTAAGAACCATAGGTAAACATTGTGTGCATGCTAGGAGCATGGGACAAGTGTAATAATTCAAGTAAGAAGTTGATTACCCGAAACAACAAATAATGAGTAATCAATATGGTGATAAATAAAAGGAGTTTTCTTTATACTCAAAGGTTTGAGGCCATATGGGATTAGTATTATTCTTGTGTTTCACATTTGCATGTTTTGACTTCCAGAATAATTGAATTTATTAAGAATAATCGAATTATTCGAATGGGCCACAGTCGTTTATATGTTGGAAGTAGATATGAATGAAGACTGTCGTGAATTAGTGTGTGGATTGTCTAAAAGAGTATTAGACATAAGCAAATGTTTGCTGCAACGTTCATGAGTGCTTATGAATATGATTTGAGCATTGGATTAAGCTCACGCTCACTTGGATCACTCCATGGATTGTATCACGAGTGATTGGTGAGACGATAACATCTTATATTCTTGAAACCGAGATGTGTGAGTTGTATCTTGCAAATCGGTTGCACATTGATAATATGTAAATGTACTAGTAACTTGGTGTTATAAAACATATTATTGTGTGTGATTCGGTGAGTGAGTGCAAGCAAGCATTGTATCAAAGTTTATCCGTTCCTTTTATCCAAAGTAGGATAAAAGTGATATCTTTGGGCCCCTCGATGATTTAGTGATGACAAACGTAAATGCTCCGTCGGGCTAGGGCTAATTTGATTTGTTCAATTAGTCAGTCATCATAAATCGGGAATCGAGATATAGTACAAAGAGAATGATTTGAAATCATATCTAATACGATATGTAGAATGGAGGAATATATGATCCCTTATCTAAGGACACGCGTATCTGATAGGATCAGATTTAACTGCGGCTTTGGAAAGCTACGATTGCAGATCAGGATCTGAAGTCATACGCGTAGTAGTTATTAGACTTATCCAAGTGGGAGACTGTTGGATTAGTGTCTAAGTCCATAACTATTTTGGTATGTACTTGACCCGATGGTGCATGGTCCTTTTGGGTTGCCTTCACCAAAGCAACTTGATAGGATGAATTATGGAGATAAAAGATTAAATATGATTTATTAATATATTATGGGAATAATATATTAAAGGAGAAATCATATTGTTTAATTAATATTAGTCAAGAATTAATTAGTAATTAGTTTTGTGACTAAAAGAGATTAATTAAACTTAAGGGACTGAAATTGTAATTATAAGATAAATGCAATTTGGGCCATGGATTGCCTTTTATTATAAGGTGGACGAATTCTATGGGGGAAGCCCATATGAAATCGTCCAAGGCCTTAAGGAAAGGGCTCCATGGGTTGCTTAGGGCTTAAGCATCCAAATTAAGGTTTCCTTGTTAGATAACCCTAATAGCCTCACTATATATAGATCCCTTAAAGACCAAAAACGTGGACAAGCTTCTTGCTAGGGTTTCACACGAGTTTTGGTAGCCTCCATCCTTTCTCCTCTTCATCCTCTTGCTTATGGTGTTTGTGAACCATTAGAGGAGTGACACTTGTGACTCTAAGCCTTCCAAAGTCAATACAAGGAGATTTGGGATTGATATTGCTACATAACAATCAAGGTAGCATTATAAACCTATTATAATATCTAATATGATTACTTGTATGCTAGAATTAGGGTTTGTAGTCTTGGATAACATGCATGTACAATAGAGAAACCTAGATCCAAGCATTAGGGTTTGTATGAGCACATAGGATGTCTTATGACCAAAACCCATCAAATGTGTGACCAACTCGCAAGATACAACTTACACATCTCGGTTTCAAGAATATAAGATATTATCGTCTCACGAATCACTTGAGACAAAATCCATGAAGCGATCCAATTGAGCGTGGGTTTAATCCAATACTCTAATCTTATAGCAGCACTCATGAAACCTACAGCAAACGTTTTCTATGTCTAAAACACTTTAGACAATCTACAGTCAGATTCATGACAGTCTTCTTTCATTCCTACTTCCAAAGAATGAGCGACAATGGAGGGTTTGAATAATCTTATTATTCGGGAAGTCAAAACATGAAAAGTGAAACACAAGAATAATACTAATCCTATACGGTCCCAAACCTTTGAGTATAAATAAAAACATTTTATTTAATCACCATATTGATTACTCATTATTTGTTGTTTTGGGTAATCAACTTCTTACTTGAATTATAACAACAATTGTCCCATGCTCTTAGCATGCACACTAAGTTTACCTATGGTCTTTACTTTGTGAAATAGATCAAATGAACACATTTCCAATGATGCTCATTTCACAGTTCCTAATCCATTTCCACAAGTGTGAGAATACCAAATTCTTGCCACTTATAGAATATGTTAGATTCTAACATCTTATGCAACAGTCCTTTCATAATATCACATCGCCAAATTCACCAAGACTTTTCCAATGAAATTACAAAGTGCTCTATTGGATATTGTTACAATACAATTCCATAGTCATGAAGTCTCATATTCAAAGTACATTCCTTTGAACATCCTTCTTGCAAAAACTTTCCAATCTAGATATAGATTCTTAACGCCCAACTCCCAATAAGGAAACATTTCTATATTTGCCATATGACAACTCATTCTAAATAGAATCTTATCTATTTATAATAATGTCAATATGGTCCATCCATGACTATACTTCCAACTTTCCACAAGCGACTAATCCTTGGCGAACCTTAGATTTTCCTTTCACAGTTGTTTAATTATTTTAGTCAAATCCGGTTCTATTCCCTTTTCCCCTATAAATGCCCTAAAAATTTGGAAAATTTTAGAATGGTCGAATATTACAGCATATGCAATCGATCCTATACCCGAATCGTATGGGATACGATTCATAATGAAAAAATGTGATACTTTACCAGTTTCTTGCTATAATATTGTCATAATATTTCTAGTTGCCGTGTTCTCAAAATTCGAACTATGAAGATGGATGCCGTAATCACAATCGAATTTTGAGAATGCGATTAATAAATATATCCTTGACTAAATTCAATTAAAATTTCTCAATCTAAGCTTTTAGATTGAAAACGAAGTATAACATTCTCTCCTTTAATTTTAGAAAAAAAAACAACTTTTCAACCCCTGCAACTTTGCAAAGTGAAACTTTTTGTTTTTCTATAATTAATATTGCTAACTTGCAATACTTAAAATAATAATCATGCACCGACTAACATGATGATTATATCCATTCCAACATAACATTTATGCTCCCACTAGCTTTGACATGTATTCAGAAAACAGTTGGACTTCTAGAAGGCAATACTTATTGACTTCCAAATTTCATATTTCCAATCCGATGTGCTTCGATAAGCCTTTATCTAAGCTTCTCAAACTCATACACATTTCCTCAGACAGATCACATGTGTGTTTAAACTAATTCAAAACATATATTACTAAGTCCCAAATGTTCAGACTAATTGCCAAATCTCACAATTCGAACTATGAAGAGGGATGCTATAATCATAATCGAATTTGAGAATGCAATTTACATAATCTCTATCTCCTTAAAATCTCTCTTAGTGAAAGCATATCTTCACAATCATTTTCATGAAGGAGAGAAACCTTATGACACTTAGATTTTATGGTGCATGTGTTCCTATCCATGTGAATTTGTCATAAGCATAATCATAAGATAATGTTTGTGACGAATTCAAACTCTTATGGACAGAACTTGTTCATTCTTAATTTCTTGCCATCAAAGGTCCCACCATTGCTTCCAAGTTATTTAACAGCTCACCTATGCCAGTCAATGTACTCTCATTGAACAAGGTGTTTTCCCTTATGAAACCTATTGAGAACTCATAGAACTCATATGCATAATCATCTCCACTGGATTGGCACAGAAACAAGAATACGTCAACACGATAGGTTACAATCCTCAAGTCGTGTGCTAGTGTTTAATAGGTTTACTTCTTGATTTTTTTCTTGAAACTTTTCAAGATCTTTAGACTCCCACTGACCTCTTGACATATTAGATTCTCTTATCAAGAAACGTTTCTTGACAAAAACAAATATCCAAGAGTTAGTGTGTGTCTATATCAAGACAAAACTACACGTAATTTGGTACTAGTTGGTCTTTGTCTTATTCAAGACATCACAACTTATGAAAATGTGTAAGTGTAAGAACATTCCTACTTAAGATTATCTCACTCAAGTGACAATCTTGGAGTATGACTCTAAGACTTGATTTTGGAACGAAGTATGATACATCTTATTTACTTAACCATTTCAACAATTCTCCATTCCTCTTCTTAGCCAAACTAGTGCACTAAGGTATCCTTAGAGGTTGAATTGTAATATGGTTTTTATGATTACCAAGACGATCACAAAACACGATACAAAAGTACTCTCCCTTCTTCTTAGATTGGAGAAACTTTTTATCTTTCTGCCTTCATTGATTCTAATTATTCGTTCTGCCATTCATTGAAGCTTTTCAATGATTAAGAATTACACTTAATCTTGTAAGTATAACCACATTTACTAGACCTTTAGTAAATCATGACGAATAATGTTATTATTATTTATAGTGGACTTGACTAGTGCACAACATTATGTACTAGTTCCTTTAGTCCTTCACTTGACTCACATACTTATCTGAACATGGAATTATTCCTAATTACCTAAGTACTAAGATTTCCATACAGCACACCATACAGGTTGTATAATTCCAAGTTTCTGTCCAATTGAAACTTAGGCCATGTGAATCTTTCCTTACTTAGAAAATTATGACACTACCATAACTAAGAATCACATCCATTTCAACATTGCTGATAGTAGAAATACACAAACATCAATTTTTCATAGACGTCATTGCAAGGATAAATAAATAAAACAAATTCAAAATTTATTTTATTGCGGAAAAATTTGACCTTACAACGCAAGTCAATTGAAAATCTATGCTATTACATTTCTTAGCAATCTAACCTAACTCTAAAGGAGCAGCTCAAAATTCCGATCTTTGAATCCATGCGATCGAAATCCATTTCTTCGCGATCAGACTCAGCTCACTTCTTCCTTTAATCTTCCTTTCTTTTCTTCGATTCTACAAAACTACAAAAAATGCAATCTTATCACATAATGTATCAAGAATCAAAAAATAGGAACTTATAGAGTTAGTTAATGGATTTTACCTGAAGTAGAGCCATACGTTTTGACTCTCCCATCTCCTAGATCTCTCAGGTAGACAAGGTAGCTTCTTCTCCAATGCCCTTTCTCTTGGCAATAAAAGCAAATTGACTCTTTTGGAACAGCACACAGAACTACTTCAGACCTTGCCTTTTTCTTATGATCAAACATTTCGACCATGATATGCCTTTCATTGCCATTTCCTATGTCCATAGAGGTTTAGAAGGCAGATCCACCAAACAAATTTGCTTCTCCAGTGCGCCAAATCATTGGTGATATAGTAGCAACAAGCAAATAGGTGAGATCGAGGAGGGTCACGTGATGGTCTGTCATATAGTACTCACTTACGAACTTACTATATGAGTCAGGAAGCGACTGAAGAACCCAGTCAACAGCCAGCTCCTCACAGACAACGACTCCCAACATTCTTAACCTATCAATGTGAAACTTCATCTCTAAGACATCTGCACACACTGACTTTCTGTTTTCATGTTTACTTGCCAAAAGGGCTTGAGTGTGCTTAAAGTTTTCAAGCCTTTGAGCTTGTGGGTTAGGGAGAACACTGGGAGGAGGTGGAGGAAGTGAAGTATGATCTCGTGTTCCTCGATCGAATCGCAGAATATCATCTTCATGTGGAAAGCTTGTTCCACGGGATTTGGGAAGACCATAGTTGTCATACTTTGACATCTACAAAATGGGAGAAAAATTCAAGTTGGTTGATTGATTGAGTCCTTAATAGAACACCCAAATGAGATATTAAGGCTAGGACCCAACACAATACTCTACAACTTGGTAGAGGGATGTCGTAACCCAAATTGCAGAACATTTGAAGGTAAGTGAATGACAATTCACTAATTTTCCACCATGAAAAATTAAAAAGAGAATAAGTTTTAAATGTATTGAAAACTCCTAGATCCTTTGAGATTCATTGAACTTTTCAATGGCATGTTTAAATCTCAATATGCTCCTCGATTTGTGACTGGGATGCCGAAGATCACAAAACAGGGTGTGAATAACCATGCAAACTTACATGGTGCCCCCAATGTTACAGTCATCTATTCGATGTGTTGGTTAATCACACACTCTCCACCGAACTATCACAAACATCGAGTCACCCTTCGCTACCTTTGCTTAGAACCCATTTAGTGTGCCGGTTAACCAAATACGCTCCACTAACGTCTTAGCAAGGGTACAAAGTGTAATTTCATGGAATTGCATCAATTCACTTTTGCCTAAAGTAACTAGGATTGGGAATTTTTTGTAAAACATTTAGTTACTTTAACATTATACTTTTAATGAGGAGAGGGTTTGCTGTATCCTACCCGTTCGGCTAACGACCCTCCACCAATCAAGGAAGTGGTGGGTGAGAGTGGACACCCATTAAACGGCCATTTTATAGGCCATAACCTTATACCCCCCGTTATAGATCGGCTTCGTGAATGAGGCCTACTAACGGTAAGACTAGCAGTTTAAGTTATATATATAATATTAAACTTTTAATGTTATATATAGTATAAGGGTGTATTTTACACTTTTAAAATACTATGTGGTCTAATTTAACAAATTACACTTTTAATTTAATTAAATGTAAACCATATCATTATGGATTTATTAACTCTCTCTTAATTATACACTTAATTAATTTAATAAAACCATAAGGGTGCAATTTAAACTTTTTTCAAGAATTAGGGTTTTAGAATTTAAAATTTTAAAATTAAACTTTTAATTAAAATCTAAATTCCAAAACTTGAGGGCAAGTTTTGAAACATTTCAAATCATTAGGGTTTATAACTTAAATATTTCAAAATTAAACTTTTAATCTAAAATTTAAACTCAAAAACTTGAGGGAAAGTTTTGAAACTTTTCAAAACTATCTAGATCAAAAACAAATAAGGCAATTAAACAATTAATTGATGATTATTTAGTTTTGACCTAATCCAATTTCATTCAAGATAATTGACCAAATAATTCAAATAATTTAACATTTATCAAATAAGGTAACAATTATCTAATTAGATGACAAAAATCTTTAACATAATTATAAATTTTTTTTTGACAAGGATAATCATAAGGAATCAATAAAATTCGTATTTTATTAATTTGAAACAATTATGGCAATTATCCTAAGTCAAAATAGGCAAAAAAAAATCTGAAAATCCATATGTCTAACAGTCAGACTCGCCGAGTCACTTCCTGGACTCGCCGAGTTGGGTCGACTCGCTGAGTCCAGATACTGACTCGTCGAGTCGGGTCGCGCAGAGTCCAAAAACTCAATTTTTCAGCATATAAACAAGCATTGCATCACATACAATAGAAACCAATCATGGCTCTGATACCACTGATGAGTTTTATACAAAAGAACACCCTATGTGCTCATGCAAACCCTAATGCTTGGATCTAGGTTTCTCTATTGTACATGCAATTCATCCAAGACTCAAGAACCCTAATCTAGCATATGTGTTTTGAAATAGACATAAGAATATAGATCTAGATGATTACCTCTTCTTCAATGGCTTGAATCTTCTTGTCTTTGGAGCATAGAGTCACAAGTGTCACTCCTCTAATGGCTTACAAACACCACACGCAAGAGGATGACTAAAGAGAAAGAGGAAAAGCACCAAAAACGTCCTAGGGTTCTTCCAAAAGAGTTCCACACGTTTTTGGGCTATAGGGGTCTTTATATAGTGAGGCAATTAGGGTTATCAGCTAGGAAACCCTAATTTGACTGCTTAGGCCCTCAGCAGCCCATGGAATCCCTTTAGAACAACCCTTGGACGAATTCCTTATGGGCTTCCCCTAGAATTCGTCCAACCTATGTTCCAAGGTGATCCATATCCCAATTGCAACTATCTTATAATTACAATTCTAGTCCCCTAAGTTTAATTAATGTCTCTTAGTCACAAAACTAATTATCAATTAATTCTTGACTAATATTAATTAAACAATATGATTTCTCCTTTAATATATTATTCATATAATATATTAATAAATCATAATTAATCCTCTTTATCCATAAATCATCCTATCAAGTTGCTTTGATGAAGGCAACCCAAAATGGTCATGCACAACCGGGTCAAGTACATACCATATATAGTTACGAGTTTAGACACTAATCCAACAATTACATCTTCTACATTCCCTTGTAAATTGAGACTTGTGAACATGGTGTAACCATAAACAACTCTAATTTATGGAATCAATTGAAGTTTTCTCAACATAGAAACACCATTCAATAGAAAAGGGAGAAGAAAAATCTAGAAAAAAAAGAGCGAGAATAAAGATAATCGAGAATGAGTAGCTGAGATGGTCCAACAACTTACCCGATGTAAGAGACCGAGGGGAGGAACAACAAATACATTTGGGACAGTGATGGAAGATGGAAAAGAGTTGACCATGGGAGATGGATGCAATGAAGAAGCAAAGGTTGTAAATACGAAATAGAAAAGTATGGTTGAAGAGTATGAAGTTGAAGTGAGAGATGATTAGTACTAGGCCTTACCGTGGAGCTTCTATTATCGGAATCTAAGTGTACGACGACACCATTTTCGAAGGACTTGGGCGAAAGAGGAAAACATGAAAAACTACCTGAAGCTAATACAAACCATACGACTTATTGATGCTTTCACCTCCTTGTTTGATCTATAGATCTCATGACACCATTGAAAATATGAAGGAATAGCTTGTGACATCCCTATTTTTACAGCCAGAAAAGACCGATTTATTTATGCTTACTTAAAATCAAAGTATCATTTTTAAAGAATAATATTGCATAATTTGTTCCCAAAAACATAAAACATTTCCAAACAAACGTATTTTATTTATATTAAAAACATTAGGATGTCATCGTCAATGCAAGAAACATAAGCATAAATGAAGACTTACAACATCTCTTTATACTAATAGTCTATATCTCGTTTGAATCTCTTGGCATACACTTATATCATTGTATATATTTACCTATGATAATATAAACTGAGTGGGTCGGTTTGGGAAACCTAGTGAGTATATTGGGTTTTCAACCCACAATAATATAATTTATCTCTTTATGTAACTCACACCAAATAGTTAACTCGATTATCCATTCCCATTATTCTCTTTCTCTTTCTCTCTCTCTCTCTCTCTCTCTCTCTCTCCCTCTCTCCTTCTCTCTCTTTCTCTCTCTCTCTCTCTCTCTCAAGAGTTCTACCCTAATGCATACGTGTTGGTAAGGTAACTAAGGAAAAGTAGAGTGCTCAAATGAATCCACAATCCATGCTCTTGGTTTGTGTGATTTCATTAACACCTACTGATTTCAAGTCTGCTAGTATTCCATTGGACTATCTAGAATCATCCGTGGTCACCATCAATACTCTACTTCATCACTGATCTATGTTAGGCATGGTCTCTTTGCCCTATCTCTGGCATGTTCTCTCACCAATAATCTATCTATGGTATGGTTTCTCACCATTATCTCTTTTATCTTATGGTCTTTCACTGTTATCTCTACTCTTATGGTCCCTAACTCTTATCTCGTTTATTTTATCTCTTTCTACCCCTCCTACCGAATACATTATGAGTATGGTAAAATACATATTTGATATTTTAGAAAAATCATTATCTCATATAACACAGATATCAGAAACTCAAATAAAAAGCACATAAAATATTTAGGCAAATTAAATAGTTGATATCTATGAGTAAGTTTAAGGTAATTATGCACTCACTTGACTGAATAACTGGAGAATTCGGTAACCCTTCGCCAAACTCCTTGACTCTTCTTCTGACATGAACTAGTTACAAATATTACTAAGTCTTAGCATAATATTCCTGGCGACTAATGATAGTGTAGATTCCTCACTGATCCTAGTTTAAGGAACAACCAGGTAGGATCATATTAGATGTAGGGTCCGTTGAGTATACTGTTTGGAAATCCCACTTTAAACACCTCACTAAATCCAACCTAGAAATCATCCCCGTAAGTAGATCAATCAGTATAAGTGTAACGACCAAAAATTTCAACCAATTTAAAATTTTCGAAAACAACCCGATTCCATTAAATTTATTACAAAAAGGTTTTCAATACAATTTATTTTACGTGTTCCCAGAATCACTTCACGACAAAAACATGAGGAGCGGTACGATCACTCCTTCGTCTTGCCATGGTCTCCTGAAGAACCTAAAAAACATTAAACCACAACTGTAAGCCCGAAAGCTTAGTGAGATATCCCCAAAATACCAACCACATATTCCACACACGCATAACATGCCATAACATATCCGATCACAGAACAGCCATGCACTTCGGGTCTACTGTGGGACTGGTCCGCCGCACTGGCCAACAGTCCACTTAGTCCACCCTCCGAGTCTATCCATATACCTCGAGTCTACAGTGTGATTGGTCCGCCCGCACCGGGCCTTCAATCCACCTGGTCCACTCTCTGAGTCTACAGTATGACTGGTCCGCCCGCACCGGGCCTTCAGTCGGCCTAGTCCATTCTCCAAGCCTCGGCACGTCTGGTCCGCCCTCTTGGGGCCTACAGCCTATCCGGACCGCTCGCTGGGCCTTCGGTACAACCGGTCCGCCCTGGGTATCTTGGTCTACAGCACAAAGCAGGACCCGCCTCAACCCAACTCCAGTCCAAACAACCATGTGCACACAAACATACAATCATATAGCAATTCACAGTCAACAAGCCGATCAAACAGATCACATAACATATCATCATCCTAACCAGGATACCGACCTAACCGGTCACTAGCATAGTATCACCCTACATCTCGGGATACCTATTTCAACCAGGTCTCTAACATATACCATCCTAGCTACCAGGATGCAAACATATCAAAGCAAAAACATAAAAACAAATACCCGGATCTCAATCCGATAAGGGCCGGCCTTGGTGCCTTAGACCCTGTTGATATAGTGAGGATAACTCACCTCGAAACTGCCGACTGAACAGATAACCCAAGCTGCTCCGATCACTGATACGATCTCCACCACTGGACAACCACCAAAGCACTGAACTCAAAACAATATCCAACAATTACCAAAAATGCCCCTGGAAACCACTGGTCAACCCTTGGTTAAAGTCAACCCCTGACTGACTCTACTCGCCGAGTCAACCCGATGACTCGCCGAGTCCCCATGCTCAGAAATTCCCCAAACCGCGACTCAACTCGCCGAGTCACCCCGAGACTCGCCAAGTTCAATAACTATGAGTCCACTCACACACAACTCACCGTGTCATCCCCTTGGCTCACCGATTCATGGCTCAACCAGAAAAGATTGGGGCTCTTCGACAAGACTCGCTGAGTCCAAGAATAGACTCGTCGAGTCTAAGGATATCTTCAACCTACTCGCCGAGTTGTTCTTCCAACTCGTCGAGTTCCAGGCCATCTTCATCCAACTCGCCGAGTTGTTCTTCCAACTCGTCGAGTCCCAGCCTATCTTCAAGCAACTCGCCGAGTCCACCCATGTGACTCGCCGAGTACCACCGGGTCTGAATCCATACAGAGGCTTTCCAAGCCATGCAGATGATCCAAACCATAGATCTACCCTTCCTAAGGCCATCCATCACGTAAAGTGGCAAACTTTACGTGAATCCAAGGAGATCTAGGCACTTGCACTCTAGGGCTAGGGTGTGGGACAAAATAGCTCCTTCAAACACTCATTAACAGGGACTTTATGACATATAGGACCATCACAAGCTCAGATCTGAAGTAGCATCCTCAGATCCAAGCTTCTATCTCACTTTAGATGCCATACCAACCACCACACATGAACTCATGAAGAAAATAGCTTAAGGAAATGGTTCTTAACCTTGGAATGAGCCCAACCAACTGAAAATTGTTGTTTCCCCCAAGCTTCCTGATACAAGCCTCCAATCTTCAAGCTTAAAGCACCAAATACCCTTCTCCAAGCTTTAATTCACTCAACAATGGTGTTTGCTCACGAAATTAGGGCTTCTGGAACTCAAGGGGTGATAAGGAGGCTGGGGAGGAGACATAATGTTCTTTATATAGGGCTCAACCTCCGGATTTAGGGTTTTCTCCACTCAGCACCAACTCGCCGAGTCCATCCATGCTACTCGCCGAGTTGGTCAATTAACACGCGACTAGAGTCGCGACCCTACTCGCCGAGTCCACTCGTGGACTCGCCGAGTCGTTCCTTCCCATTTTACTCTTTTAGCCCTTCAACTTTACTCTTGCTATTCCGGAATGTTACAATTCTCCCCCACTTACATTAGGCTTCGTCCTCGAAGCCTGCAACAACTCAACTCTTAGAAATACTCCTGCCACACATCACCTGGCATTAACCCAACCAGGTTCCTCAAAACACAGCCATCGAAATCGGAACTCACTTCCTCCTTTCTTGCGGTGTCCTGACCACCGTCTCAAGCCGGCCACCGACTTTACCCTCTGATAAATCCGCTTAACAACTGAGTACTACTCATGATGCAACACTGCTCCAAATCACAACCATCACTCGACCCATATGAGCTAGAAATAACCATGCACCACCGGATTCCCGATTCGAGTCCAACTCTAGTCATTCTGCTGACAGAAAGACACATTCTTCAGAGAAACTCCCATGATTTCTCCTCTTGCAATCACATACACATGTTGAACTTGTTCTAGCACCCTCAGGTTGGGAAAACCCGATACACTGATGACATCTCCAAACATCCCCCAGGATGAACCACTACTACATACGCACTTCCCTGATCAGAATCACACTGAGAGCCCGAGACTCCCTCCCTGCATCCCTTCCGAGCCTCTTGGCTCTATACCCGTGGAATTCCTTCCACGACCTCAGCAGACATCCCAAACCGGATGTGATTCCATCCCACCGCCGCAAACACGCTGCTCAATGACCATACTCGGATCACTCTAATCATAACTCTGCTCTGCCGCTTTCACTTCCGTGAACTTGTACTCCCTCTCGGAGTTACACTCCTCTTTCATTCCTTTACCAAGGAATCCACTTGGCCACCTTGTCACTCCGACAAGTGCCACGGTGCTCGCCTAACGCTACACCACTCCTTCATAGCGTAACCGCTATCCATCCAATACAGATGCTCTGACTTTGATCGCAGGGACCCTCAAGCTCATGCACTATCTCAACTAATCAAGATCACTACCCAGGGCCAGACCTTCAATTGCTATCACACCACAACATACACAAACCATATCCTTGAACCGATCCAACAATACATGCAGAGTCTTTAGCATGACTGGACCGCCTCACCAGGCCTTCAGCCAATCTGGACCACTCTCAGAACCTTCAGCCAATCTGGACCGCTCTCAGTGCCTTCAGTTTAGCTGGACCATTCTCCGAGCCTTCGGCCTGACTGGTACGCCTACCGGCCCTCAGTCTATCCAGACCGCTCAACTAGCATTCATCATTCCGAGCTATCTCTCCGGGAAATCTTCCCAAGCATACTGTTCTAGCCCTCTAGGGGTTCCGAACTCTATCTCCATCACACAACTCAATCCTGGTCTGATCCCAGATCCTCCGCAAATAAGTACCCTGGTCTGTTTTCCGCCCCACATGCCTGCCACTTACTCATGCCAGCCTACGCTCTTGGCTGACAGAACACTGCTGAATCCCAGACAGCTCAACAATCTCACATACTCATCGATCATCCGGAGAATTTTCCAACTCTCCCCCACTTAGGGCACTGACTATCAACCACCAGTCGCTATCACCGACCTCCCAAAACAACCCTACACAACACCACACTTACACGCGGACTGATTTCTCACTAGCACTAGCAACCTTCACAAAATCACATTTCCACACTGATCCTCCCGCTCGAAAGAAACTCAAACTGCAGTTAACCACTCCTCAGAAGGCAGATGCTACCCGACATTCAGACCAACACCAGATTCCCACTAACAACCCCATGAATGATAACCAACGAAATTCCCAACACTAACCCATAATCATACCATAACTCTCAAAAACAACAAATACCACACAAAGATACTAGCACATAAACAATACTCCACAATAATCATAAGATAACAAGACATCAATGAAGAAACATACCCGCAGCTGCATCCGGCACTGCTCCGACTTCCTCTGCTGCAAGCTTAAAAGCACGACCCTGAGCCCTTGGGGGCTCCGCTCCACCCTGACCTCCACCCGTGATCCTCAAAGTGGCCGGTGCTGGAGCCTGCACCGGTCCTGCAGCGAGCTGTGGACAGTTGACCCTCAAATGTCCAACCTTATGACAATGGTAACAAATCCTCAAATCCTGAACCGGCACTGACTGCCGACAATCCCTCGCATAGTGCCCCTCCTTTCTGCACTTGCGGCATGCACCACCGGACCTACAAAATCTGGTGTGACTCCTTCCACACTTCCCACAAGTGTGGCTACTCAGATCCCCCACTCTAGAATCAACGGTCTTGGATCGTTTTGGCACCGGCTGCAACTGCACTGGAGCCTGCCTCAACTCACGCATCTGCAACTCAATCTCTAACTTGCGCCGCCTGGCGGCCTCCTGAAACTCCAACAAGGTCTCGCACCTCTGCGTAGACACAAACTGTTTGATATCCCTCTTAAGCATGCTCAGATATCGAGACATCTGAGCCTGCTCCGAAGCGAACTCAGGACAGAACATCGCCCTCTCAGTGAACATCCTGGTGAACTCAGTCACCGACTCCGAATCCTGCTTCAACTCAAGGAACTCCTGAGCCAATCTCTCCCTCTCAACTCGCGGAACATAGCGAGTGCTGAACATCTCCCTGAACTGATCCCATGAAACCGCAGCGCTCTGCGCATCCGAATATGACCCCGTGGTCAATCTCCACCAATCCTTCGCCCTGAGCCTCAACAGGTTCAGAGCACACCTTACCATCTGCTCAGCAGGGCATGAACACGTGAAGAAACACCCCTCCACGTCCGATAACCACCTCATAGAAACAATCGGGTCCTGAACTCAATCGAAGGTGAGAGGCTTCGTATTATCGAAGTCCCGATACTGAAAGCCCCGACCAGCTCCTCCCCCTGCCGCTGCTACAGATGCTGTAGCCGCCGCGGCAGCCGTCTCTGTGAGAGCTGCATAACGCTCATCAAAATACTCAACCATGGCGGTCTTGATCGACCCAAACAGCTCCGGCAACTCAGCCCGGAGCAATTCAGCAATCTCATCACGCAGGATCTCACGAATCCTCGCATCCAACTCGCACGTGCTCATCTGACCAATAACCTCGGGCGGTACTGACCCGCCCAGAACTCCCTCTCCTGCTCCCGATCCTGATCCGGATCCACTCCCAGCATGCCTCAGAATCTCCATACTGAAAAACACCACACAAAATCTCAGACACTTCCCACTATCCCGGGAACCAACTCTCTCAACCCAACCCTAGAGGTCATGGTTTCCCTGTTACGCGTATGGGTGTTGTGCTTTCAGTAGTACGGGCCCATACTACCTTCCACACCTACCCATATTTGTATTAAGTACTACCACAACACCCTAGTGAAAACATGCATAACAACGCTCATCCCTCACAACTAGAAGAGCACTGGAAATATCTCACAAGGAAAGCCTAGGCTGCAGGCATCACAAATCAGGCAACATTATCATGAAATCCTGAAGATCCCTAGCCTAGCACTAGCATGTTGTTCTAACAAAGCTCAAAAACAAATATCATGTATGGTGTTTTGGGGTTACTTACTGGCTCCGGCTGATCGTACCTCCGCGTCCTGCTTTACTCATTTTGAAAACCATTTTAAATACTCTTTTGAAAACTTTCCTCGATTTGAGACTGGAGTCACACGAGTGTTCCTCCAATTCACTCAAACCAAGGATCTGATACCAACATGTAACGACCAAAAATTTCAATCAATTTAAAATTTTAGAAAACAACCCGATTCCATTAAAGTTATTACAAAAAGGTTTTCAATACAATTTATTTTAAGTGTTCCCATAATCACTTCACGACAAAAACATGAGGAGCGGTACGATCACGCCTTCTCCTTGCCACGGTCTCCTGAAGAACATGAAAAACATTAAACCACAACTGTAAGCCCGAAAGCTTAGTGAGATATCCCCAAATACCAACCACATATTCCACACACGCATAACATGCCATCACATATCCGATCACAGAACAGCCATGCACTTCGGGTCTACTGTGAGACTGGTCCGTCGCACCGGCCAATAGTCCACCTGGTCCACCCTCTGAGTCTAGCCATATACCTTGAGTCTACAGTGTTATTGGTCCGCCCGCACCGGGCCTTCAATCTACCTGGTCCACTCTCTGAGTCTACAGTATGACTGGTCCGCCCGCACCGGGCCTTCAGTCGGCCTGGTTCATTCTCCGAGCCTCGGCACGTCTGGTCCGCCCTATTGGGGCCTACAGCCTATCCGGACCGCTTGCTAGGCCTTCGGGATAACCGGTCTGCCCTGGGTATCTTGGCCTACAGCACAAAGCAGGACCCGCCTCAACCCAACTCCAGTCCAAACAACCATGTGCACATAAACATACAATCATATAGCAATTCATAGTCAACAAGCCCATCAAACAGATCACATAACATATCATCATCCTAACCAGGATACCGACCTAACCGGTCACTAGCATAGTATCACCCTACATCTCGGGATACCTATCTCAACCAGGTGTCTAACATATACCATCCTAGCTACCAGGATGCAAACATATCAAAGCAAAAACATAACAACAAATACCTGAATCTCAATCCGATAAGGGCCGGCCTTGGTGCCTTAGACCCTATTGATATAGTGAGGATAACTCACCTCGAAACTGCCGACTGAATAGATAACCCAAGCTGCTCCGATCACTGATACGATCTCCACCACTGGACAACCACCAAAGCACTGAACTCAAAACAATATCCAACAATTACCAAAAATGCCCCTGGAAATCATTGATCAACCCTTGGTCAAAGTCAACCCCTGACTGACTCTACTCGCCGAGTCAACCCGATGACTCGCCGAGTACCCATGCTCAGAAATTCCCCAAACCACGACTCAAATCGCCGAGTCACCCCGAGACTCGCCGAATTCAACAACTATGAGTCCACTCACACACAACTCACCGAGTCATCCCCTTGACTCACCGATTCACGGCTCAACCATAAAAGATTGGGGCTCTTCGACAAGACTCGCCGAGTCCAATAACAGACTCGTCGAGTCTAAGGCTATCTTTAACCTACTCGCCGAGTTTTTCTTCCAACTCGTCGAGTTCCAGGCCATCTTCATGCAACTCGCCGAGTTGTTCTTCCAACTCGTCGAGTCCGAGCCTATCTTCAAGCAACTCGCCGAGTCCACCCATGTGACTCGCCGAGTACCACCGGGTCTGAATCCATACATAGGCTTTCCAAGCCATGCAGATGATCCAAACCATAGATCTACCCTTCCTAAGGCCATCCATCACGTAAAGTGGCAAACTTTACGTGAATCCAAGGAGATCTAGGCACTTGCACTCTAGGGATAGGGTTTGGGACAAAATAGCTCCTTCAAACACTCATTAACAGGGACTTTATGACATATAGGACCATCACAAGCTCAGATCTGAAGTAGCATCCTCAGATCCAAGCTTCTATCTCACTTTAGATGCCATACCAGCCACCACACATGAACCCATGAAGAAAATAGCTTAAGGAAATGGTTCCTTACCTTGGAATGAGCCCAACCAACTGAAAATTGCTATTTCCCCCAAGTTTCCTGATACAAGCCTCCAATCTTCAAGCTTAAAGCACCAAATACCCTTCTCCAAGCTCTAATTCACTCAACAATGGTGTTTTCTCACGAAATCCGGGCTTCTGGAACTCAAGGGGTGATAAGGAGGCTAGGGAGGAGACATAATGTTCTTTATATAGGGCTTAACCTCCGGATTTAGGGTTTTCTCCACTCAGCAACAACTCACCGAGTCCACCCATGCTACTCGCCGAGTTGGTCATTTAACACGCGACTAGAGTCGCAACCCTACTCGCCGAGTCCACTCGTGGACTCGCCGAGTCGTTCCTTCCCATTTTACTCTTTTAGCCCTTCAACTTTACTCTTGCTATTCCGGGATGTTACAATAAGGACTTGGAATTACTGATAAATCTTAATTATAGGTTCATAATAATGCTTATGACTATAATTAAATTTTACACTTAAATAAAATAATTGTAGCTTAACTTACAGATCACACTGATGAAAACTAGGAATTAAGCAAACCTAATTCTGACTCAAGAGCTCCTAATCACCAGCTATCAGACACTGCAGGGCTTCATTGAATAAAAGCATAAGGGAGAAAGAGATTAAAATTGATAGAAAACGAGAGAGAAACATAGGAATGGTGTGGGATTGAATTGAAGTTCGACTACTATTTATAAGGGAATTTCATCTGGGCCTTATGCATAGATTAGGTGCACGCCGTGTATCTGGTCGGAAGAGAGTGACATGTCATGTCACAACTAGGAATTTTGAGGCCTTGTAACTACAACACTTATATCAATTATGAATCAACAATACGAAAGCATGTATGATGCTTATTCAATAACAACAAAACTTCATCAAATACTTCATTCAAGCACTGCAGATAGTCAACAAAGAATTGGAAACCTTTGAAATTCTGGTTTAAGTCCATTTTGGACTAGGATTTCCTTATTGGACCTAATGGACCAATGAGCTTCCAGTTTAACTATCTTGAACCTAGAACTCTCAAATGGGCCCTAATTGGACCCATATAAATGAAACTTAACATTTTTGGGCCTTATGAACCCAAAATAAACTAGATTAACTTTAATGGGCCGTATTGGAACAAAACAAATTTAAATTAGTCCTAATGGGTCATAAGAAAACATCATATGATTTATTTGGGTTAAAATTTACCTAGTGGGTTTGTAATTTGGGCTTAAGCATTTAAGGGCCCAATTCTTTCCTTTTCCCCTCTCCATTCTCGTCCCAAAGCACAAAGGAAAGAGAGAGTTGACTTCTCATGGCCACCTCACTATTATTTGTGGGGTTTCCATGCAAAATCTCATGCTTCTATACAACCATCACCTCACTCACTCTCTCTCGTCTCCTCTCTTTCCTTTTCTCGGCCGAACACAACACAAACACACACACACACCTCACAAAAATTCTCTCTAAACCACTCTCAAGATCATCTTCTTCTCCTTTGAATATCTCGAAATTTTGACTTGAAATCTAAAGATTTTCATCAAGTATTTCACAACTTTGGTAAGTTATTTCTTTGATTCATAACATATCTTCTTCATCTTACTAACAATCTTCCTTATCTCATGCAAAATCATGATCACTCTCTTAGAAAGCATCTAAACTCGAGATATACCAAGAGGACTTGCTAGGATCGAAATTTTCTTCCTTTCTCTCTTCAAAACCGAAACTACAACTTAAGGTGAACTTCATACCCCTCTCTTTTTGGTTTTCATGTGTTTTATGGGGGAGAATACAAGAAAATGTGTATATCTATGTGTATATGTATGTTATGTGTGATTTTATGCATGTATGTCTATATTTATGTGTTTTTGTGATAAATATGTAACTAAAAAGGGGTGAATCTCGAGATCTATAATAATTTATAAGGTTATGATAAACATATTTCAACATAAAAACCCATTTTTGGGCTTAAAATGTCAAGTATACAAAACTACGGTTAAAAATGGCCAAGTCACGGTTTCAAGGTTTCTTAAATGTCAAGTATAAAAAACTATTTTAAGGGTCAAAAAAGCTTTTCTCTATCAAAAAGGACCAAAAATGTAAAGTTTTTAGATTTTGGGCCAAAACTATAAAAGTTGCAAAAATAGGGTTCTAACCGAGAAACACCATTCTGGAAGGGCTGAAGTTGTTAACAAAATAAATTTTGGGTTAAAACTGTCTTTTCAACAAGTTTATGATGCAAAAGTGTCAAGAAAATGTTTTAAGGACTAAAAATGAAATTCTTTTATATAAAAAACTAAAAGTGGTATTTTTATAAAAGAAAGGTAGTGAAAAGGTCAAATTCTACTTTTAAACAAATTAATTCATTAAGACAAAATACAAGATCCACGACTACCGACAAAACGGAAAACGAATACACATTCAACACCAAATATCGTTATAAACGAATTGATTCGGTCTCGAATCAATACAATACAATAATCGTTAATTCAAAAGACTTCAATAGATACGCGATAACTACAATGAGTAAATCTTCAAACTTTGGGTTTGAGAGTTTCAAATCATGCTTGATGGATCTTGCAAGTCCATCAAAAATGATCTTTGGGCCCAAAGGGATAACGCTTATGTGTTATTGGGCCTCCTATGACCCAATTACATGTAAAAGGACTTTCAATAGCACTTATGTACTAATGGGCCCTAGTGACCCATTAGTAAGGCTAGTAAGGTCAAAGTAATCAAATGCGAGTTGGACCATCGTGTCTTTCGCATTCCCGACAGCCTTAGGTACTTACGATAGTAGTGGGACATAGTGCTCCTCTTCTCTTCGTTCGCTAGGGCTTACGAGAAATCAAAGTAGACGAAATTAGGACGATATACAATGTGGAGTAATAAATATTCGTTCATTAAGTCAATACAAAAATCAGTAATCACGGATACCTGTAAGTATTGGAAAACATCGGGTTTTCCGGGGAATTCAATACTACTTGCTCGAAATGTTTATAACTATAATACAAAATACCCTTCATATATATGTTTTTGAAATCATTCATACATCAACTTATGGATCTTCACAATTTGATAAACAAAAGTCTTTTCAGAAAATATTGGATTTTCTAGGTTTTACAAACTACACAAATCATTTTATCACAACATTGCTTATGAACTCACCAACATTTCATATGTTGATGTTTTTCCAAAATAACTTGTATTCTCAGGTAACAGGTAAGCGGAAGGGTAATATGAAGTAATGTTAGAATGTTATGTTGTTGAAAATACTCAAACAATTTATGTATTTAATGTGTAATGTTAAAACAATGTATTTGATGTGAACAATTCCAGTTGTAATATATTGATGCATGGTGACGTTTATGTTATGATTCATGTATATTCATTGTGATGATATTCAATTAAAGTCACGCAAGCCCTCGGACATTTCCGCCGTCTGGTTCGAGGGTGTGACATGTCACTTTCTATGTGGTGCCACGTGTATCATTATGGGTGGAGTCTCAGTGTGTGTGGCACACTTTGTCGTTGCACTCGGGTGTGTAAGAAGAATTTATGCTCCCAAGAAAGTCCACATATTCTTCATAAAAGCTCCATTTTGGACCGATTTTATATCCACGTGTAGCTATCGATGAGATTTTCATTTAGACTCCGTCGGCTAGTTTTGACTATATTTTTAAAGTTATGTTATTAACATGCTTTGAAAGTTTGTACCTATCGGATACACTTCAAGTATAAAGACGAAAGTAAAACTTAATCTAAGAGAATAAAGCACTAAAGTAAATGACACAGAGAGTTCTCCAAATTGTTATTTCACAAAGAAAGAATTTTGTCTTCACCAAGAAGACGAGCTGTCACAAAGACGATACTAAGAACCAACCTTCATAACAAAGATACCGGATATTCTATATATTCTATACTTATCTATATCAATACCTAATATACAAAAGATTACATAGAATAACTATACTACGTGCTAACGCTGGTTGTTGACAAGATGTTGATGCTGACAGATAGTGTTGAGTGTTTGAATCATCAGATCATCATGTATGACCTTATAATCTCCCTCCTATATGACGATGTCAAAACTAATATTCAATGAATTTTTTAGCTCGTGCTCCCCTTGAGAATAAGAATGAAGTTTTAACTCTTTAGCTTTAACGAGTGCTCCCCCCTGAGAAGATGAATGACTTCTCATGATGATCAAGCAGCAAACAGTAGATAGTGTTCATGCCAGCTTGACTCCCCCTAAGACTGTTCTTGGATGAACATCTAGAAGTTTTAACTTTGGAAAGATTACTCTCCCCCTTTTTTACATCAACTAGAGAATGGAACTGGAGGAGAGTATCAATGATACAACTTTGTAGTCTATTGTGATGTATCCTAATAGTATGGGTTTGAACTACCAATAATTAACATAGTATTGCGAGATCTCATTAGAGTGTGGTTTTATATGTTGATTCATAGGTCTTTTTTTAGAAGAAAAGTGGCAAGAGTGGATAGGTGTGTGTAATATATCAAAGACAATGATATACCCATCGACACAGATTTGTCAAGCTCTCATCAGCATATGGTACATTACGCTGAATTATAAAGGTTTAGAGAAGAATATAAGGGAAATAATGGATTGGTGCGTGTGATAGCCTATGGAACATATACTAACCATTGACATAGATTTTCAAATTCTCATCAGTGTCTGGTATTATACGCTGATTCAAGAAAATTCTAAAGAAGAAAATATGGATATAATGGATTGTTTTTGTTACGTTGAGGTGAAATCAACGTAAATAATTAACAAATATAACCCATCAGCAAGAAATGGTTAAATCTTGCATCATAGAGTTTTGTTTGCAGTCTAGAATCATGGATTCTCCGTTAATTTTTAATGGTACCATGTCATACCTCAGACTAGGATGTCAGGGACACGAACAACCCTTTGTTATTTAAGGGCTAGAAAAATAATTCTTATGATGATGACTGTGCAATCAATGTAATTCATTGGGTAATGCTCAATGTTTCAAGAGAACATGAGACTTGATGCATACGACAAGCATGCTTCCAGGGATAGGGTCAGGTAAAGTAATTAACTAAAGCTAAGCACCTAAGCCTTTCTATCATTTTTTTATTTGGACCAGGCAGTCTCGATTAGAAAGCTTAGACAATGCTAGTAAGTCATCATTAGGGGTGACTTAATGTTCTCAGCAAATGGTCTCATTGATTAGAAACTTAGAGAGATTTAGTCACATACAATAACATGTTTCTTTTGAGTTTATATTCAAAAATCCGGTTTCTCAACCGGTAAAAATGACAACGGAAGCTTTAAAAAATGTTGAATAAAACTAAAACTATTTTACCCACCAAGGATGATTTTGCAAGAGTTAGAAAGATTAAAACAACCATAGAATAGGAAGCATAACAACATTCGAAGACTTCAATCCTCATGGGAGGTTGGAAGTTGCTGAAGTGTGGCATGAGACTCTAAAACAAGAGTTATCTAGAATTATCCACCAAGCAAGAGTACAACCATCAAAATATGCTAGTATACACTTGTACTTTGTTGTTCATAAGCCTTTGAAATATATACCACATATATGTTCAAAGGTGAAGCAACAAAGGGACATTCTTTAAACACCAAAATGCAAGAGAATGGAGGAGAAGGGACCTTATGAAGCTTGAAATTTTGGCAGCCCCATAGAGAGCAAGGAGCTCTTGGTTTTGGTACTCCAAAGACGAAGAAGAAGAATGTTAGCTTGCTTGTTCCAAACCCTTCGAATCCCTCCCTTATATAATTCCCAAAAAGCAAAGGGACACCATAAAGCAAAAGTGACTTAGGATAGTTTCTTACAAGCATGCATGTAGAATAGATAAGGCATGTATGCTTTGTCTCTTCCCATTTTTCTCCTTATGGTTAAGGGATGGAACCAAAGGATGTTCCATTATCATATGACTAGTTTATACACGTATAAATATATATACCAACTTTATATAAAAGACTATCATTTATATAAAGTGATTCATATATTAAAACAACTAGTTATATATATATATATATATATATATATTATATAAAACTACCTTTTATATAAATAAACTCAAACTAGTTTATTAAGATATAAATATAACTTATAAATAATCATACTTTATGAAATATTTTATAAGTTATTATTTCTCCAGTAAATATTATTTCCATAAATAATAAGTTCCCAATTAGTAAAATATTATTTCCATGAAATAATAATTTTCCAATTAAATACAAGTGTTGATATATTTATTAATAATCAAATTATACTAATAAATAATCAATTGACGGTAACTTGCTATATGGTGTAACCCTATAGGATCATATATTATTAGCAATATCATTCTATAATGACTCTTGGGCATACAAGATCTTTCAATCTACCACTTGCACAAGACTCATCATAGATTGATATAGATAGTGGTGAATGTCTAGCAACATTTCACTTCCCCCAATAACATACAACGGAGAATGCCATTCATCAACATCCAATTCCCAAAAGCTCTAATCTTCAATTGATGTATTAATGTAATTTTATGAATTATCCCTTTGTTACAGACATTCTGTTGAACATGAGCCTTGGATCGCAATCAATCTCATTTGTAATTCAACTTTAGGTAATGCGTGTTAGATGTCTAACTCTCGACACATAAGAGGAACAAATCCCATCTTGACTACATAAGTCTCTTACATAGTTCACACCATACCCGAATATGACTTTTATAACTGCTCGTTTAAAGAACAACATTTGGTCATATCAAAGCACAACACTCCCTACACTTAAGTCCCACTATGTATATCAGGTGTTAAGGATACAAAGATAGTACCTTTTAATCAAGTATCACTCATAACTGCGATCTATAAGATGATCTTGATGCGGGTCCGTTCAGTACTAGTTCTCTGACAAGTACCTATGAAACTTGGTTACAAACACTTGCCTAATTTCATCTAGTGAGAGTCAACCAATCCATTTCATATTAGTCTTTCTTCATAATTGCTCCCACAATCATGACCGACAATGAACCTTTAGAATAATTAGATTATTCATGGATTAAACATGTTAATATAGAACACAACAAGTATTAATATAATGATCATATCCCAGTATATCAAAAACATTATTTAATAGTTGTTGTTACAATGTTCTAATATCCAAATACTAAATTCAAATAAAAATCACATTACTAGAATAATAAAAGTCTTATGGTTGAAGTGTGACCACTCATACTTAGCTTAAAAGGAAATACTTTATTAATGTGTTCGACTAAATTTAAATTGTGTAAATTCTGCGAATACAATCATCTCAATATTTGACATTAATCTAAGTATAGTTAAATATTTTGGAGAATATAATTGGTGTTCTTATGTGACATAGAGTTTCTTAGCTTGATTAAGTACACTCTATTACTCACAAAAGATTTCTAGGTTATCCCTGAATGGAAGGATTCAACCTAGTTTTCCAATGTTCTAGTTCATCCAATTTTATTTGATTTCAACTTCTGAAAAGTAGTGTATCCTTATTTAGTAGATTGTGCTATTTGTTTTTTCTTGGACCTCATTCCAACTAAACTCGCACTTCTTTCCATAATGAAGTCATAATCCAATTATAATTCATAATTATCCATATTTATTTAGAAATCAAAATTCAAGGTAGCTATTTACATTAAGATTTTATTCTAAACTAATTATCTCATATACATTCTCTTAGCTCTTCTTAAGTACTTTTGGAATGTCTCACAATCATCTAGTGACTTAACCATATATTAAATTTTGTATCTCATGATATGACATAAATGATGGATTCATTTGCCAAGCAAATAGAATATAAATCATTTTGTCTAGCTCAAACTAGGTGCTAGGTCCTTTGAGATAGACTCAAGAGGCGTCATGTAACAACACAAAGAATCATCCAAAGGAATCCTGTATGTTGACCACTTTCAAGATTTTTTCATTTCATGCAAGAGGAATTTTTAAAACCTTTAACATTCATCTTTATCTATCTCTTATAGATTTTATATTGAAAGAATGTATCTTGTCATTCCTAAGTCTTTCAATTTAGAAATACTTTCCGAGTCAAGGTGAAAACCACCGTGCATAGTCGGAATGTCATTTCAAATGATTAATTATGTCTCCTTCATATAAGATTAGGAATATCACTATCCTCCCACTAGTTCTTAGCAAAGACACACACGTTCTTTTTCATTTTAATATAAAAGCATACCTTGTATATTTATATTACAATGACTATTCCAACCTTGAGATGTTTGCTTTATATCCACAAGTGGATCTTAAGCCTTACACATTTGGTTAGGATAACATGGATTAAGAAAACCTCCAGGCTGAGCTATATAGATATCTTCTAGTAGATGTCTATTAAGAAAAGCGGTCTTTCATGAAATCTATTTGCTATATCTCATATTAAGAATACGAAGTTATAGTAAATAATATCCTTGTTGATCTAATCATAGCTACTTGTGAAAATGTTTGATCATAGTCAATGTCATGAGTATGATAAGGACCATAGTCAATGATATGAGAATGATAAAATCCTTATATAACAAGTATTACTAAATGTGTGTGTGTGTATATATATATATATATACACACACACACACACACACATATATATATATATATATATATATATATATATATATATATATATATATTCTTTCTAGAAGAATCTCTTACCCCTTCTAACCTTACTATAGAGAGGAAGATTAATCAAGCCCATACTTGATTATTAAACATGGATTACATATCAATGTTCGTGACTCTAATTCATTCGTCGGATTCAAGATCTGATATAACATTTTCGTAGTTGATGGTTTAACTAGAAATCATCAAGAACTCATCAATGAGAGATTCCACATTTCTCAAGTCATAGATGATTTCTACCATTATTGTGAACAATTTGTGATTAAGAATAGTTGCTATTCATGTTTAACAATTCCTTGTTGAAACTAGTGCCAACAATTGTTACATCGGTCTATGGTTCTTGAGCTGCTTCAAGTTTCACATGCCTCCCACTTGCTTTGTCATTAGAAGCTTGCTCTCTGATAAATCAGCTTTCAGAGGAATAAATGAACTTATTCTTGGTGGGTTTGTATATAATAATCTAAATGCCCTTTTAGAATATTCTACAATTAAGTAATTAGTTGGTCTTTGCATTCTAGATCCAATTAATAGTGATTGAAGTATAATCTCAAAAAGGTTAAAAGGAGGAATTTTCTACCGATTAGAAAGTAAACTATATCAAGTATAGATTAATTCACCCTTTATCATCATGAAGGCTTTAGATGGTACTACTGGGTTGTATATTGTGCTCAATCATAGACATTCATTAGAAAGGAAGTCATACACCAAAGTGTATAGTTCCTTAATAATTATTTTCTCTACACTTTAGTGAAAATATTATTAGGAATCTTTTATGTATAAACAAGATTCACATATGTCAAATAAACTACATTATTTTCCTTCAAAGTCCCTTTCTTGAAATTGGAATATGTGGATTTCATTTATACAATGAAGATAATAATGTCTATACAATGAAGATAATAATGTCATGGATAAGTTTGATTTAAAACAAGTTCAAGTCAAAAGTGCTTGCATATAGAACTTAATTTTATTTATAAAATGTTGATATTTACTTTGTAATTCTATTAAGAGATCTAGTCTCAGAAATAGAAGTCAACAATTTCAGAATATGAGTATTATCGTTATGAAAAACAATGTTGTAAATAATCAAACATTTAATTAAATAACTGAGGCATAAATATTTAGACATGTTAATTTAAAACATATATTGTTCCAAAACAAACATTGTTTTATATTACAAGCAATTTATGTTCTAAGCATAAATAATAAACTAAACTGTGAGAGTGTAGTTCCAACTTGCTTGTGCTTAGCTAGTTACTCTTATGTAAATATTTGCAATCAAATTACAAATATTAGATTAATATTTCAGTACGAAGTACTTGAGTATTACACGAAAAGTATGAGTTCTATCCAGTAGATACCTGAAGTACTAGTCTCTTCCAGACTTTCTTTCTAGATAAGAGGAGCAGTTCCTCTACCAGTGTCCAATTTCTTCACAAAAGAAAAAAGATCCATCTATGTGGGCCTTACTAGATTTCTTGGGCCTAAAGGTGTTTATTCCATAAAACATGGGTCTTTTAGATCACATAAGGTGACTCTTTTATCCTTGCACTATTCCAACAAAATATCACTAAATTTAATGGAATATTGATTAACCTGTTATAATATCATATATATATATATATATATATATATATATATATATATATATATATATATATATATATATATATTGTCCAAAACTTCCTAAAATTCATGAATAATTGTTCCTAGTATGATGTAAGAAGCATCTTGAACATCACAATGATACCTTTACTAGGTAACATATTTAGGTCTATTACTCAAAGTAATTTGTTTAGGATTAGGACCTTTAAGTGTATACAATTTCACATATCTCACGAGATTGTCTCTTAAGACATGAACCATTTCATTGAAGTTGTATCTATTGAATGTTATTGTTTCATTAAGTCATTTAAAGGGAAATGTCAATTCATGGTTATGAGAGTGGATTATATATCTACAAAATTTTTAACAAAATTCATTTAGTATTTTCAATATTTAATCTTTAATAATTAATACCCTTTTAGTTTCTAAAAACATTAATTATCAAAGTCTAGGATCCAAGTTGCAAAACAAATCAATGGTTTGGTATCCTTTATCCCATCCATTTGAATTCAACCCGGTAGATATCGAATATAAATTATATCTTGCTATACAATTCCTAGATTTATGGGATCTATAATAAAAAATTTAGTTAGACATGTTTGATCCCATTTATGCATCAGAACTCTCTTGCTTAGGTATCCTTTATCACAAAATATTTCTTATCAAATCGTCCAATTTGAAAAAACTTGTGTAATCGGCCTATAACTTAGTTATAGAAATCACGAAAACACGTCAGCTATCAAAAGATAACACTAAACGGTTAGGTATCCTTTATCCCACTAGTGTATACAAGAGACGTGCGAGTGTTCTTTAAAAAAGGATTGCATAGATTTGAGCTTTGTAAAGGGTCTTTGATGTTTTTATATTCTAGTTCAAAAACATGTTATATCATGGTTATTGCATGCATTCAATAAACCATGATATACTTCAAAAAAACTTATTTCATGTAAAATCACATTTTTAACAAAGTTCAACATAGAAAACCCGGTTTTATATAATTGACGCGATCAAAGTTTTAAATTAATAATAAGTATGAAGTTATATCGTTTGAGCACTTTAGAACATTTGGAAAACTTTTAATAAAACTTCCTTTTATAAAATAAGGTTCGGCGTTTGATATGTTTACAAATCTCTATTTTAAACTTATACAATTTTAATTCCGAAAATTTACCGGTAACTAGTGATTGAGTATAGAGTGATTGCATGTATACGACTCGGCGAGTCGTTCTTCAGACTCGACGAGTTGAGTCGCGAGTCCCCTGTTTTCCCCTTTTTGAGTTATCCCGAGTGGAACCAGTGAGTGAGAGATGGACTAAGTGATTTGGAGGTTAGACTCATTCATGGAAGGACTCAGCGAGTCAATGCCCTGACTCGGAGAGTCCAAGGCAATCTTCATGCCTCAAGAACAAACTCGACGAGTTGTTCATACAACTTGGCGAGTCACAGTCAGAGTGTTCATGTGTTGAAGGAGGACTCGACGAGTTGTTCATACAACTCAGCGAGTCGGATGCAGATTCACTGAGTGTTAGTACCGAAGAGGAACTCGTTGAGTCTATGCCAAACTCGACGAGTAGTAGCGAGCAGAAGCAAGAAAGTGAGAGTAAGGACTCGATGAGTTGGTGACCCAACTCGACGAGTCAGGTCAACTGAATGTTGACTTTGACCAATAGTTTGACTTTGACCAGGGGTAAAATAGTCATTTTACCCTCGGTATAATTATCAGTATCTGATTGAGGGTACTTATGGAAATTGTAGCTGGGGTGAAACCGGAGCCGCAACAGACATATTTCTGGAGCAGTTCTTTCAGCAGCTAGGCTACGAGGTGAGTTTCCTTCCAGTAGGAACGGGTCTACGGCCACAACACCGGCCCGTTTAATTAGCAGTAGTTCCAGACTTCGGTCTGATGTAGTAGTTCAGTGTGCTTGATGTCTTTGTGATTCAAGCATGGATTTGTGATTATGTGTTCCGGACCTCGGTCTGATGCAGTATGCAGTATATGTGTTTATGCCAGTAGTTGTGATTATGTTATGCTATGTTCAGTCAGTTTCGGAATTCAGTCCGATGCAGAGGGCAAGGCCCTGGTTAGTTCCGGACTCCGGTCCGATGCAATTTCCGGACTTCGGTCCGATGCAGAGCGCAATGCCCTGGTTAGTTCTGGACTTCGGTCCGATGCAGTTTCCGGACTTCGGTCCGATGCAGTGGGCAAGGCCCAGTAGTTGCTTATATGTTATTGTATGGTATATGGTAGTTTGGGGGAGCTCACTAAGCTTCATGCTTATAGTTTAAGTTTTGGTTTCAGGTACTTCCGCAAGTAAAGGGAAGAGCTCAGGATGATGGCATCGCACACACCACAACTTCAGTCTTTATCCTGGGAGTTTGTTTTGATTCATAGTTTGATTTGACAGAATTGATTCACGACATTTTATTATGAGTTGAGATATTTGACGTATGGTTTCATGGTATGACGATCAATATATGATTTTTATTATTATTAAAACAAAAATTTTGGGTCGTATTTTCGGATGTTACAAGTTGGTATCAGAGCCTTGGTTTGAGAGATTCAGGCACACTCTTAGGTGTGACTGGACTCAAACTGAGGAAATGGTAGAAAGATTTTCAAAAGTGTTTTCAAAAAGATTTTTGAAAAAGAAAACCTAAAAAGAGAAAGAGTTTTGAGAAAAGGAAAAGGGTGTGGTGCATGCGATCAGCCGAGCTCAAGTAAGTACTCCTAAATTACCCATACAAGTTTATGTTATGATTATCAGTTTCAGTTTCAGTAGAACAGCATGCTAGAATAGGACTAAGGATCTAGGAGGATGCCGATGTGCCTGCTATATGTGTTTCAGCTTTATGAGAATTGCATGCTAGTTTTGAGTAAACAGCAGTAGGATAGCTTGTTTAGCTTATGCCTGATAGTATGAGCTTAGCATTGTATGCCAGTACAGATCCTTGTTATGAGGATATAATTGCTTGAGTAGTTTCCTGTGTCTGAATGTTGCTTGCTTTGTGCTTTGTGGGGCTCTGGGTGATGGGAGTTAGCCATTAGGTGAATACGTCACGTCACATGTGAACAGGGTTGAATAATCTCAGAGTTCTAGATTTGGCCCTATTGCACATCTCTTCTATGAGTCTAACCGTTGTAGGGACGGGCCTTTTACTCGAAGGATTATCTGAGCCTCGCCACATGTGATGGTATTCAGGTGATGGCTAATTGGCATTACAAGGAGGCCTTCAGCAGCTGAGGACTAGATTGGGTAGAGTCAGAGATTTCCCTAGGGCAAGCCTACGATGGGAGTAGTAGTAGTTGTGACTTGGTGGAGTCAAGGCAATACATGAGGAAAGTACGGATAGATGTGGAAGGTAGTATGGGCCCGTACTACTGAAAGCAGATGATCCGTACTCGAATCAAGGAAAGTTGAGATGAGACCAGTAAACTTGTGGTAGTAATGATCCCTCGAGATATATCTATGTTCCTAAAGTTTATTATGATGTGTTTTCAGAATGGTGGTATTACGCCCTAGACCAGCAGTCGGCAGTTCAGGTGCCGGAGGGGGATTAGGATCAGGCCCGGAGGCCGGGCAGTTGGATGAGCAGACTAGGGAGTTTCTCTCTTCAGAGATTACTCGCACCATACTTGAGCAGACTCCTGTGATCTTCGGTTCGATCAAGGAGGGTATCTTAGAGTTGATGGACGAGAGGTTGAGCACTTTCCGTGCTGAGGTAGCGTCCATGATGGGGTCGCGCACGCTTACTTTCAGGGAGTTCCGTGCATGTGGAGCTCCAGATTACCACGGGGCGCGGGACCCTATATCGGGTACTAGATGGTTGGCGGATGTGGCCAATGCTTTCCGCACGAGCAGATGTCCCGAGGGGGACAAGGTCATATTTGCGTCCTGTCTTCTGAAGGACAGGGCGCGGGATTGGTGGGAGGAAGTCGGACATGCCATTGGAGATGACGCAGCTTTGGATGCTATGACCTGAGCTGACTTTACTACCAGGTTCAGGGCTGTGTTTGCACCGGTTATTGAGGTGCAGCAGTTGGCCAGAGAGTTTCAGGACCTCACCCAGACGACAGAGACAGTGGCGGATATCACCGCCAAGTTCAGGGAGAAAGCACTTCTCGTTCCTCAATACGCAGCTGAAACATCCCAAAAATACGACCTGAAAATTTCATTTTTAATATAACAAAGATCATAAAACTGAGTATCACATAATAAAACCATATGTCGCGTATCTCAAAACCATAATAAAATACTGTGAGAAAAACTGTGTCACAACTGTATCAAAACATATCTAAGAAACTGAATCAACTCCCACGACAAAAACTGAAGTTGGGGTGTGTGCGATGCCATCATCCCGAGCTCTTCCCTTTACTTGCAGAAGTACCTGAAACCAAAACTGAAACTATAAGCACGAAGCTTAGTGAGCTCCCCCAAACTACCACATACCACACAATAACAAATAAAGCACATACTCGGCCTTGCCCACTGCATCGGACCGAAGTCCGGAACTGACTACATCGGACCGAAGTCCGGAACTGACTGCATCAGACCGAAATCCTGAACTAACTGCATCAGACCAAAGTCCGGAACTGACTGGGACCTTGTCCCCTGCATCGGTCCGGAGTCCGGAACTAGCTGCATCGGACCGCAATCCGGAACTGTATGAACATAGCATAACATAAACACGTATCTGCTAACATAACACATATACTGCATCGGACTGAAGTCCGGAACACAGAACACATAGACATGCCTGAATCACAAAGACATCAAGCACCCTGAACTACTACTTTGGACCGAAGTCCGGAACTAACTGCTAGCTAAACGGGCCGGCATTGTGGCCGTAGACCCGTTCCTACTGGTAGGAAACTCACCTCGTGAACTGGCTGCTGAGTGTAAGGCTCTGGAAGCTATCTACTGCTGCTCCGGTATCTCCCCGGCTACGATTCCATAAACACACTCAATCAAATACAAATAATTGTATTGGGGTAAAATGACTCTTTTACCCCTGGTCAAAGTCAACTCTCCCGGTCAAATTCAACCTACAGTTGACCTGACTCGCCGAGTTGGGCCGCCAACTCGCCGAGTCCCTATTCTCACTTCTCAACCCTACTCGCTGCTACTCGTCGAGTATGGCATCCACTCCACGAGTTTCCTTTCGATTCTAGAACTCAGGCTATCTGCATCCGACTCGCTGAGTCGTATGAACAACTCAACGAGTTGTTCTTTGAGCTAAGAAGATTGCCTTGGACTCGCCGAGTTGTATGAACAACTTGTCGAGTCCCTCCATTACTGAGTCTGACCTCCAGCTCACTGAGTCCACTCTACTACTCACTGGTCCCCACTCGCGTCACTCAAAAGGGGAAAAAATCGGGGACTCGCGACTCGACTCGCTGAGTCAGAAGAACGAATCGCCGAGTCGCATGCATGCAGCTACTATAAACTCGAATCTGCTTGAATCCAGCGCATAAAACTTATAGATCTAGGCTCCCTAAGCTCGATTAACACGTAAAGATTCTATCTTTACGTGCCCATATGCACCCATGAAGATTAAAAGGCTCAAAAAGAATAATAAAGGCTAGATCTAGGGTTCTCATGCAAAGGAACTTCCAAAAGGCAATAGATCAGGGCTCTAAAACTCCTAAATGAACAGATCTAGGGATATCTCGACCCAACAAGGCATCCATGCAACTATAAAGCTTGGAAAATACATTAAACTAGCCTTAGAGGTGTTCTAATGGAGGTTTTAAGCACAAAACAGAATAATTTCGAGACATACCTCAATGAACTCTGACTTTGGCCTTGGATCTTTGCTCTACACTTCCTCCTTTTGGTCCTTTTTTCTTTTTCTTCTTCAATCCTTCAAGAATCCACACAAAAACACTTTAATCATACAAGGAATGGTTTAGGGTTTCTCACAAGCTCTCTGAGGGTGAAGGAGGCGATTTTGGGGCACATAACATTGCTTAAATAGTGAGCGAACCCGAGGATTTAGGGTTTCTTCCTGGCAGGCGGACTCGCCGAGTCCCGAATATGGACTCGTCGAGTCGCCGACTTACACGTGCTCAAAATCCCGTCTCTACTCGACGAGTCGGGCTATAGACTCGCCGAGTCCCTCTTGAAAACTTCTAAATAAATAACATGGAAACAACATACCAGAGACGGGTCGTTACAATTCTCCCCCACTTGACTCAGACTTCGTCCTCGAAGTCTGCTACTGTTGAATCTGCAAATAACTTCGGGTAGTGCTCTCTCATCTCCTCCTCAGCCTCCCACGACCACTCAGACCCCTTCCGGTGCTGCCACTACACCTTCACCAATTAAATTACCTTGTTCCTCAAGGTCTTTGTCTTCCGGTCCAGAATCGCGACCTGCCTCTCAATATAATTCAGGCTGCTATCAACCTGAATATCTTCTAAGGGAACAACTGCTGAATCATACACCAAACACTTCCTCAACTGAGACACATGGAAAGTGTTGTGGATCTGGCTAAGCTCTACTGGAAGATCCAACCGATAAGCAACCCGACCCACTCGGGCCAAAACCCTGAAAGGACCAATGAACCTGGGGCCCAGCTTGCCCCTCTTCCGAAACCTAATGACACCCTTCCAAGGTGAGACCTTCAGAAGGACCATATCGCCCAACCGGAACTCCAAGTCTAAACGCCTCCTGTCGGTGTAGCTCTTCTGCCGACTCTGCGCAGTCTGCAGTCTACTACGAACCTGCTGAATCAACTCGGTCGTCTTGAGCACCACCTCTGTGCTCCCAATGACTCGCTGACCGACCTCGCCCCAACAAATCGGGGTCCTACACTTCCTCCCATAAAGCATCTCAAAGGGAGGTCGATCAATGCTCGCATGATAACTATTGTTATACGAAAATTCCGCTAACGGAAGTTACGTATCCCAACTGCCACCGAAGTCTAGGACACATGCCCGGAGCATGTCCTCGAGAGTCTGAATTGTCCTCTTGCTCCGCCCATCTGTCTGAGGGTGGAAAGCAGTGCTGAAATGGAGACGAGTACCCATCTTGTCGTGAAACCGCTTCCAGAATCTGGATGTAAAACGGACGTCTCGGTCTGACACCACCGATACCGGCACTCCATGACGTGCCACTACCTCCCGCACATAGATATCGGCTAACTTTTCTGCCGATATGCTCTCCTGGATCGGTAGGAAATGAGCAATCTTCGTCAACCAATCCACTATTACCCAAATCGAATCTACCCCACGTGCGGTCCTGGGAAGCTTGGTGATAAAATCCATGGTGATGTCCTCCCATTTCCACACGGGAATGTCTAACAGCTGCATCTTGTCGTGAGGCCTCTGGTGTTCTGCCTTCACCTTCCTGCAGGTCAGGCACCTCTCTACATACCAGGTGACATCCCGCTTCATGCAGGGCCACCAGTAATCGGGTCGAAGATCTCTATACATCTTCGTTGCCCCTGGGTGGATAGAAAATCGAGACTTATGAGCCTCGTCCATCAACACCTGTCGTACTCCGCCCCAGTACGGTACGCACACTCTCCCATGAAGGGTCAACAACCCCCGACTATCATAATCAAACGAAGCTACTCGGCCCACTATCCTCTAACACTTCTGCCTCTTCTCCTTGAGGCCCTCAACCTGAGCCTCCCTGATTTGTTCCAACAACGGAGTAATCACTGTCATCCTCAGACATAAGTCTCTGACAGGGGCTGCTGTCACCTTGCGGCTTAGGGCGTCGGCCACTACGTTGGCCTTCCCTGGATGGTAAAGGATTTCACAATCATAATCCTTCAGCACATCCAACCACCTCCTCTATCTCATGTTTAGATTCGGCTGATCCATAAGGTACCTCAAACTCTTGTGATCCGTTTAGATTAGAGGGGACATAAAAAGTCCCAGTCTCCAAATCTTGAGGGCAAATACAACCTCGTGAGGCTTCAACTATCTCGAGGCGTAAGCTATCACATGGCCTCGCTGCATCAATATTGCTCCCATACCTATGATTGAGGCATCACAGTAGACTACAAAATCCTCTACTCCCTCTGGCAGGGTAAGGATCGGAGCCTCGCACAATCTCTGCCTGAGGGTCTCAAACGTTGCCTGCTGCTCAGGCCCCCAACGAAACACCACCGACTTCTTGGTCAGTCGGGTGAGCGGCACTGCTATCTTGGAGAAATCCTGAATGAATCTCTGGTAATACCCTGCCAACCCTAGGAAGCTCCGAATCTCGGATGGAGACTTCGGGACCTCCCACCGCATCACGGCCTCTATCTTGGCCGGATCTACTAAAATACCCTTCTGGTTGACGAGGTGACCAAGGAACTGCACTTCGCGCAACCATAACTCGCACTTGGAGAACTTTGCGAAAAGTCTCACCCTCCTCAAAACTTCTAGCACCTCCCTCAGGTGCTCCTCGTGCTGCTCCTGCGTCTTGGAATACACCAAGATATCATCTATGAATACTATCACAGACCGGTCCAGCATCGGCCTGCACACACGATTCATGAGGTCCATGAACGCAGCTGGAGCGTTGGTGAGCCCAAATGGCATCACCACAAACTCATAATGACCATACCTGGTCCTGAAAGCAGTCTTCTGCACATCCTCATTTCTGACTCCCATCTGATGATACCCGGAACGTAAATCGATCTTGGAAAACCAAGACGCTCCCTGAAGATGGTCAAACAAATCATCTATCCTCGGGAGTGGGTAACGGTTCTTCACCGTTACCTTATTTAACTCCCAGTAATCTATACACATACGGTGCGACCCGTCCTTTTTCTTCACAAACAAAATCGGAGCTCCTCAAGGCGAACTACTCAGTCTGATGAAACCCTTGTCAAGCAGCTCTTGCAACTGCGTAGACAACTCCTGCATCTCAGGGGGAGCTACCCGATACGGTGCCTTAGCTATCGGCGCCGCACCCGGAATCAGATCAATCCCGAACTCGACCTATCTCTCTGGAGGTATTCTAGGCAAATCCTCTGGGAATACATCAGGGTAGTCTCGCACTACTGGAACATCATCTACTGCCACCTTATCCATCTCCCGGGCATCCAAAACATAAGCTATATATCTGGCGCAACCCTGCTGAAAATAGTGCCTCGCTCTCGCGGCTGAACAAAGAGTTGGTCCGTGTTGTAGCCTCTAGCCCTGAATCACTAACTCTCCCCCACTGGGAGTGCGAACCCTCACTAGCTGCAGCTCGCAATCAATCACCACCCCATTGGGACTTAACCAATCCATGCCCACTATAACCTTATTCCCTCGCAGGGGAATAGGGACCAAGTCCACCGGAAACTGCTCGTCGAACAACTGAAGAGAACATCCTCTATGCACTCTGGCGACCCTCACGGTCCTGTCATCTGCTATCTCGACCTCTAGTGGACAATCCAGCTCCCCTGGAGCTCTACTAAATATCTTGCTAGGCGCTAGCGATACAAACGATCGGGTAGCCCCCGAATCAAATAATACTGTAGCAGAAATGCCGTTCACAGAGAATGACCCTATACAAAACATATAACCATAAGCAATAATCAATAATAATATAGAGATGAAGGGAAGATACATACCCGTCACCACATCAGGAGTCGCTCGTGCCTCCTCTGCTGTCATCTAAAAAGCTCTACTCTTCGCCACTGGCGCCTCGGCTCGGCCCTGCCGGCCATCTGTAATCCTCAAAGTAGCAGGGGCAGGTGCAGCCACCTTCCCTGCTGCAGCTAAACTCGGACACTGGGACTTTTTATGTCCCCTCTAATTGCACTGAAAGCAAATCAGATCTGATGCTGCAATAGCGGTAGCAGGGGCCGTACAATCCCTGCTCAAATGCCCAGTCTGACCGCACTTGCAGCAGCCGGAACTCCCTGCCTTGCACACCCCATCGTGCAATCTCCCACACTTGCCACATCGATCGTGGATCTGCTGACTCCTGGATCTGTGATCTGAAACCTTGGGCTTTTTGCCCGAACTACCTGTACCCAAAACCGCCTCCGGTTTCCTCTTCTTCTCCATCTCAAGGTCAATCTCCCTCTCCTGAGCACTAGTAATCATGTCATCCTACGTTTTACAGCTGGACCGGCTCATAAACTGGCGGATATCGCTCCGCAACATCTCATGATAACGGGCCATCTTCATTTCCTCATCGGATGCATATTGAGGAACGAGAAGAGCCCTTTCCCTGAACTTGGCGGTGATCTCCGTCATGGTCTCTGTAGTCTGGGTGAGGTCCTAAAACTCTCTGGCTAACTGCTGCACCTCAATAACCGGTGCAAACTCCGCCCTGAACCTGGTAGAGAAATCAGCCCAGGTCATGGCATCTAGCGCTGCATCATCTCCAATGGTATGCCCGACCTCTTCCCACCAATCCCGTGCCCTGTCCTTCAGAAGACAGGACGCCAATCTAACCTTGTCCCCCTCGGGACACCTGCTCTTACGGAAAGCGTTGGCCATATCCACCAACCATCTAGTACTCGCTATGGGGTCCCGCACCCCGTGGTAATCTGGAGCTCCACATGCCCTGAACTCCCTGAACGTAAGTGTGCGCGACCCCATCATGGCCGCCACCTCGGCACGGAAGGTGCCCAACCTCTCATCCATTAGCTCTAGGATACCCTCCTTGATCGAACCGAAGATCACAGGAGTCTACTCTAGTATGATACGAGTAATCTCTGAAGAAAGAAACTCTCTGGTCTGCTCATCCATACGCTCGGCCCCCGAGCCTGATCCTGATCCCTCCCCGGCAGCTGCACTGCCGTCTGCTGGCCTCGAACGCAAAACTACCATTCTGAAACACATCATAGCAACATCAGAAAACTGAAATATCTCAAGGGATCATTGATACTACTACTAGCTTCCTGGTTTTGTCTCAGCCTTCCTTGATTCGAGTACAGATCCTCTACTTTCAGTAGTACGGGCCCATGCTACCTTCCACATCTATCCGTACTTTCCTCAAGAACTGCCTTGACTCCACCAACTCACTTCTACTACTATTGATCTCTGCTACTCTCATCCTAGGCTTGCCCTAGGGAAATCTCTGACTCCACTCAAACCAGTCCTCAACTGCTGAAGGCCTCCTTGTAATGCTAATTAGCCATCACCTGAATACCATCACATGTGATGAGGCTTAGATAATCCTTCGAGTAAAAGACTCGTCCCTACAACGGTTAGACTCAAACAAGAGTTGCGCAATAGGGCCAAATCCAACACTCTGAGATTATTCAACCCTGATCACATGTGACGTGACGTATTCACCTAACGGCTAACTCCCATCACCAAGAGTCCTACAAAGCACAAAGCAAGCAGCATTCGGACACAGGAAACTACTCAAGCGAATCTATTCTCATAACGAGAAACTGTACTAGCATACAATGCTAAGCTCATACTATCAGGCATAACCTAAAAAGGCTATCCTACTATTGTCTACTCAATACTAGCATGCAAATCTTGTAAAGCTGAAACACATATAGCAGGCACATAAGGCATCCTCCTAGCTCCTTAGTCCTATTCTAGCATGCTGTTCTACTGAAACTGACAATCATAACATAACTTGTATGGGTAATTTGGGAGTACTTACTTGAGCTCGGCTGATCGCATGCACCACACCCTGATCTCGTTTAAAAATTCTTTTCTTTCTAAGTGATTTTCAAAATTTCTTTTCGAAAACATTTTTCCTTTTGAAAATCTTTTTATCTTTCCCTTAGTTTGAGTTCAGATACACCCGGAAGTGTATCTGAATCCCTAAAACCAAGGCTCTGATACCAACTTGAAACATCCCAAAAATACCACACGAAAATTTCATTTTTAATATAACAAAGATCATAAAACCGAGTATCACATAATAAAACCATACGTCGTGTATCTCAAAACCATAATAAAATACTGTGAGAAAAACTGTGTCACAACTGTATCAAAACATATCTAAGAAACTGAATCAACTCCCAGGACAAAAACTGAAGCTGGGGTGTGTGTGATGCCATCATCCCGAGCTCTTCCCTTTACTTGCGGAAGTACCTGAAACCAAACTGAAACTGTAAGAACGAAGCTTAGTGAGCTCCCCCAAACTACCACATACCACACAATAACAAATAAAGCACATACTGGGCCTTGCCCACTGCATCGGACCGAAGTCCGGAACTGACTGCATCGGACCGAAGTCCGGAACTGACTGCATCGGCCCGAAGTCCGGAACTAACTGCATCAGACCGAAGTCCGGAACTGACTGGGACCATGTCCCCTACATCGGACCAGAGTCCGGAACTAGCTGCATCAGACCGAAATCCGGAACTATCTGAACATAGCATAACATAAACACGTATCTGCTAACATAACACATATACTGCATCAGACTGAAGTCTGGAACACATAACACATAGACATGCCTGAATCACAAAGACATCAAGCACCCTGAACTACTACTTCGGACCGAAGTCCGGAACTAACTGCTAGCTAAACGGGCCGGCATTGTGGCCGTAGACCCGTTCCTACTGGTAGGAAACTCACCTCGTGAACTAGCTACTGAGTGTATGGCTATGGAAGCTATTTGCTGCTGCTCCGGTATCTCCCCGGCTACGATTCCATAAACACACTCAATCAAATACTAACAACTGTATTGGGGTAAAATGACTCTTTTACCCCTGGTCAAAGTCAACTCTCCCGGTCAAATTCAACCTACAGTTGACCTGACTCGCCGAGTTGGGCCGCCAACTCGCCGAGTCCCTATTCTCACTTCTCAACCCTACTTGCTGCTACTCGTCGAGTATGGCATCCACTCCACGAGTTTCCTTTCGATTCTAGAACTCAGGCTATCTGCATCCAACTCGCCGAGTCGTATGAACAACTCAACGAGTTGTTCTTTGAGCTAAGAAGATTGCCTTGGACTCGCCGAGCTGTATGAACAACTTGTCGAGTCCCTCCATTACTGAGTCTGACCTCCAGCTCACTGAGTCCACTCTACTACTCACTGGTCCCCACTCGGCGTCACTCAAAAGGGGAAAAAATTGGGGACTCGCGACTCGACTCGCTGAGTCGGAAGAACGACTCGCCGAGTCGCATGCATGCAGCTACTATAAACTCGATTCTGCTTGAATCCAGCGCATAAAACTTATAGATCTAGGCTCCCTAAGCTCGATTAACACGTAAAGATTCTATCTTTACGTGCCCATATGCACCCATGAAGATTAAAAGGCTCAAAAAGAATAATAAAGGCTAGATCTAGGCTCGAAATCCCGTCTCTACTCGACGAGTCGGGCTATAGACTCGTCGAGTCCGTCTTGAAAACTTCTAAATAAATAACATGGAAACAACATACTAGAGACGGGTCGTTACAGCAGCTGATTAGGAAATGAAGAAGGATCGGTATCATGAGATGTTGCAGAGTGATATCCACCCGTTTATGAGCCGGTCCAGCTGTAAAACGTTGGATGACATGATTGCTAGGGCGAGAGAGAGAGAGAGAGAGAGAGAGAGATTGACCTTGAGATGGAGAGAAAAAGGAAGCCGAAGGCGGCTCCAAGTTCAGGGAGTTCGGGCAAAAAGCCCAAGGGATCGTATCACAGAGCTAGGAGTCAGCATAGCCATGGTCGGTGTGGCAAGTGTGGGAGATTGCACGATGGGGCTTGCAAGGCAGGGAGTTCCGACTGCTACAAGTGCGGCCGGACTGGGCATTTGAGCAGAGATTGTACAACCACTACTACCGCCGTTGCGGCATCAGATCTGATTTGCTTTCAGTACAATCAGAGGGGACATAAAAATTCCAAGTGTCCGAGTTTAGCTGCTGCGGGGAAGTTGTCAGCACCTGCTCCTACTACTTTGAGGATTACGGATGGCCGTCAGGGCCGAATTGAGATGCGGGTGGCGAAGAGTAGGGATTTTCAGCTGACGGCAGAGGAGGCGCGAGCGACTCCTGATGTGGTGACGGGTATGTATTTCTACCTTATCTTTGCATTTATTATTTATTTGTTTCGTATGGTTATATGTTTTGTATTGGGTCGTTCTCAATGAACGGCATTTCAGCTACAGTATTGTTTGATTCGGGGGCTACCCGATCATTCGTCTCTCTTGCACTTAGTAAGAGGTTTAGCAGAGCTCCAGAGGAGCTAGATCGTCCACTTGAGGTTGAAATAGCAGCTGACAGGACTGTTAGGGTTGCAAGGGTACACAGAGGATGTTCTCTACAGTTACTCAATGAGCAGTTCCCGGTGGACTTGGTCCCTATTCCCCTGCGAGGGAATAAGGTTATAGTAGGAATGGATTGGCTGAGCCGCAATGGGGCGGTGATAGATTGTGAGCTACAGTTGGTGAGGGTTCACACTCCCAGTGGGGGAGAGTTAGTGATTCAGGGCGAGAAGCCACAGCGCGGACCAGTTCTGTGTTCAGCAGCGAGAGCGAGGCACTACTTCCAGCAGTGTTGCGCCAGTTATATTGCCTACGTTGTAGATGCCCGGGAGAAGGGCAAGATGACGGTTGATGATGTTCCGGTAGTGCGAGACTACCCGGATGTATTTCCAGAGGATTTGCCTGGAATACCTCCGGAGAGGCAGGTCGAGTTCAGGATTGACCTGATCCCTAGTGCGGCTCTGATAGCCAAGGCACCGTATCAGTTGGCTCCCCCAGAGATGCAAGAGTTGTCTACGCAGCTACAAGAGCTACTAGACAAGGGTTTTATCAAGTCGAGCAGTTCGCCCTGGGGAGCACCGATTTTGTTTGTAAAGAAGAAGGACGGGTCGCACCGTATGTGTATAGATTACCAGGAGTTGAATAAGGTAACGGTGAAGAACCGTTACCCACTCCCGAGGATAGATGATTTGTTTGATCAGATACAGGGAGCGTCTTGGTTTTCCAAGATCAATTTACGCTCCAGGTATCATCAGATGCGAGTCAGAGATGAGGATGTGCAGAAGACTGCTTTCAGGACCAGTTATGGTCATTATGAGTTTGTGGTGATGCCGTTCGGGCTCACCAACGCTCCAGCCGCGTTCATGGACCTCATGAACCGCGTGTGCAGACCGATGCTGGATCAGTCTGTGATAGTGTTCATTGATGATATCCTGGTTTATTCCAAGACCCAGGAGCAGCACGAGGAGCACCTGAGGGAGGTGTTAGAGACTTTGAGGAGGGAGAGACTTTTTGCGAAGTTCTCCAAGTGCGAGTTCTGGTTGCGTAAGGTGCAATTCCTTGGTCACCTTGTCAACCAGAAGGGTATTCTAGTAGATCCGGCCAAGATAGAGGCCGTGATGCAGTGGGAGGTCCCGAAGTCTCCATCTGAGATTCGAAGCTTCCTAGGTTTGGCAGGGTACTACAGGAGATTCATCCAGGATTTCTCCAAGATAGTTGTACCACTCACCCGACTGACTAGGAAGTCGGTGGTGTTTTGCTGGGGGCCTGAGCAGCAGGCAAGATTCGAGACCCTTAGACAGAGATTGTGCGAGGCACCGATTCTTGCCCTGCCAGAGGGAGTAGAGGATTTTGTAGTCTACTGTGATGCTTCGATCACAGGTATGGGAGCAGTGCTTATGCAGCAAGGACATGTGATATCTTACGCCTCAAGACAGTTGAAGCCTCACGAGGCTAACTATCCTACACATGATTTAGAGTTGGGGGCAGTGGTGTTTGCCCTCAAGATTTGGAGACATTACCTTTATGGGGTCCCTTGTACCATTTACACGGATCACAAGAGTTTGAGGTACCTCATGGATCAGCCGAATCTGAACATGAGGCAGAGGCGATGGTTAGATGTATTGAAGGATTACGATTGTGAGATCCTTTATCACCCAGGGAAGGCCAATGTGGTGGCCGACGCCCTGAGCCGCAAGGCGGCAGCAGCCCCGATCAGGGATATATGTCTGAGAATGACAGTGATTACTCCATTATTAGAGCAGATCAGAGAGGCACAGGTCGAGGGCCTCAAGGAGGAGAGGCAGAAGTGCAAGAGGATCGTGGGCCGAGTAGCTTCCTTCGACTATGATAGTCGAAGATTGTTGACCCTTCATGGGAGAGTTTAGGTGCCGTACTGGGGAGGGGTACGGCAGGTACTGATGGATGAGGCCCACAAGTCTCGATTTTCCATCCATCCAAGGGCGACGAAGATGTATAGAGATCTTCGACCCTATTATTGGTGGCCCTGCATGAAGCGGGATGTCGCCTGGTATGTGGAGAGGTGCCTGACCTGCAAGAAGGTCAAGGCAGAACACCAGAGGCCTCACGACAAGATGCAGCCGTTAGACATTCCAGTGTGGAAATGGGAAGACATCACCATGGGTTCCATTACTAAGCTTCCCAGGACTGCACGTGGAGTGGATTCGATTTCGGTCGTTGTGGATCGGTTGACAAAGAGTGCTCATTTTATACCGATCCAGGAGAGTATATAGGCGGAGAAACTAGCCGATATTTATGTACGAGAGGTGGTGGCACGGAATGGAGTGCCTGTCTCGGTGGTGTCAGACCGAGACGTCCGTTTTACTTCCAGATTCTGGAAGCGGTTTCACGACGAGATGGGGACTCGTTTCCATTTCAGCACCGCTTTCCACCCTCAGACGGACGGGCAGAGCGAGAGGACGATCCAGACTCTCGAGGACATGCTCCGGGCATGTGTTCTAGATTTCAGTGGCAGTTGGGATACGTATCTTCCGTTAGCAGAATTTTCGTATAACAACAGCTACCATGCGAGTATTGACCGCCCTCCTTTCGAGATGCTATACGGGAGGAAGTGCAGGACCCTGATCTGTTGGGGCGAGGTCAGTCAGCGCGTCATTGGGAGCACCGAAGTGGTGCTCAAGACAACAGAGTTGATCCAGCAGGTTCGTAGTAGACTGCAGACTGCACAGAGTCGGCAGAAGAGTTACGCTGACAGGAGGCGTTCAGACTTGGAGTTTCAAGTGGGTGACATGGTCCTCCTGAAGGTATCACCCTGGAAGGGTGTCATCAGATTTCGAAAGAGGGGCAAGCTGGGGCCCAGGTTCATTGGTCCTTTTAGGGTTTTGGCCTAGGTGGGTCAGGTCGCCTACCGGTGGGATCTTCCAGCAAAGCTTAGCCAGATCCATAACACTTTCCATGTTTCTCAGTTGAGGAAGCGATTGGTGGACGAGTCGGCAGTAGTACCCATGGAGGATATTCAGGTTGATAGCAGCCTGAATTATGTCGAGAGACTAGTTGCGATCTTAGATCGGAAGGTGAAGACCTTGAGGAACAAGGTGATTCAGTTAGTGAAGGTGCAGTGGCAGCACCGGAAGGGTTCAGAGTGGACGTGTGAGTCCGAGGAGGAGATGTGGGAGCATTACCCAGAGTTGTTTCCAGATTCAACCGCAGCAGACTTCGAGGACGAAGTCTGAGACAAGTGGCGGAGAGTTGTAACACCCCAAATTCTGGTATGTTATTTAAATAATTATTTTCAAGTTTTCAAGAGAAACTCGACGAGTCAGTAGCCAGACTCGTCGAGTAGAGTCGGGATATTGAGCACGTTTAAGTTGGCGACTCGACGACTCCATATTCTGGACTCGGCAATTCCGCCAGTCTGGATGAAACCCTAATTTCAAGGGTTTGCACCCTATTTAATCAACTTTTTGGGGCCTCAAGTCAGCCCCCATCACCCCCAGAGCATCCTTCTCGAAACCCTAGCACTCTCTTAGCATTTTTTGTGTTTTGGTGTGATTCTTTGAAGATCTTGAGAGAAGAAGGAAGGTATATCAAGAGGAGAAGAAGGAGATCCAAGATCTTTGTGGCATTTCAGAGTATAGTAAGGTATAACTCGACCCTTTTCTGTTTCTATGCTTAAATCCCCATTGGAACACCATTAAAGCTATTCTTGAACCATTTCTTGGCTTGGTAGTAGCATAAATGACACATTGAGATGAATAGCCTTCGGATCTAGCTATGTTTGAGTTCCGGAAACCTAGATCTAATACCTTTATGGAGCCATATTGCATGAAAGCCCTAGATCTACTCTTATAGTGTGCTTTGAGCCTTAAAACCATCATTTGGCGTTTATTTACACGTAAAGTTGGAAACTTTACGTGTTAAACAAGCCCTAAGAACCCGGATCTACGAATGGAATGAACTAGATTCAAGCAAAAGCGAGTATGTAGTGATTACATGTATACGACTCAGCGAGTCGTTCTTCAGATTCGACGAGTCGAGTCGTGAGTCCCCTATTTTACCATTTTCGAGTTATGCCGAGTGGAACCAGTGAGTGAGAGATGGACTCAGTGAGCTGGAGGTTAGACTCATTCATGGAAGGACTCGGAGAGTCCAAGTCAATCTTCATGCCTCAAGAACAGACTCGACGTGGTGTTCATACAACTCGGCGAGTCACAGTCAGAGTGTTCATGTGTTGAAGGAGGACTCAACGAGTTGTTCATAAAACTCGGCGAGTCGGATGCAAATTGACTGAGTGTTAGTATTGAAGAGGAACTCGACGAGTAGTAGCGAGCAGAAGCAAGAAAGTGAGAGTAAGGACTCAACGAGTTGGAGACCCAACTTGACGAGTCAGGTCAACTGAATATTGACTTTGACCAGGGGTAAAATAGTCATTTTACCCTCAGTATAATTATTAGTTTTTGATTGAGGGTACTTATGGAAATCGTTGCCGGGGTGAAACCGGAGCTGCAGCAGACAGATTTCCGAAGCAGTTCTTTCAGCAGCTAGGCTACGAGGTGAGTTTCCTTCCAGTAGGAATGGGTCTATGGCCACAACACCGGACCGTTTAGTTAGCAGTAGTTCCAGACTTCGGTCTGATGTAGTAGTTTAGTGTGCTTGATGTCTTTGTGATTCAAGCATGGATTTGTGATTATGTGTTCCGGACCTCGGTCTGATGCAGTATGCAGTATATGTGTTTTATGCCAGTAGTTGTGATTATGTTATGCTATGTTCAGTCAGTTCCGGACTTCGGTCCGATGCAGAGGGCAAGGCCCTGGTTAGTTCCAGACTGCGGTCCGATGTAGTTTCCGGACTTCGGTCTGATGTAGAGGACAAGGACCTGGTTAGTTCCAGACTTCGCTCCGATGCAGTTTCCGGACTTCGGTCCGATGCAGTTTCTGGGATTCGATCCGATGCAGTGGGCAAGGCCCAGTAGTTGCTTATATGTTATTGTATGGTATGTGGTAGTTTGGGGGAGCTCACTAAGCTTCGTGCTTACAGTTTCAGTTTTGGTTTCAGGTACTTCCGCAAGTAAAGGGAAGAGCTTGGGATGATGACATCGCACACACCACAGCTTCAGTCTTTATCCTGGGAGTTTGTTTTGATTCATAGTTTGATTTGACACAATTGTTTCACGACATTTTATTATGAGTTGAGATATTTGACGTATGGTTTCATGATATGACGATCAGTATATTATTTTTATTATTATTATAACAAAAATTTTTGGGTCGTATTTTCGGATGTTACAGAAATAAATGAGTTCATTTCAAATATTATAAGATATCAAATGATACCTTACTTCCAAGTATGTAAACTGTCAAACGAATCAAACATATCAAACTAAAACATTGGTGAATGCGTCTGAAAAATTGAAAATTCGTATTAAACAGTTATGAGTGAAGAAAACTTTAAAACCTTATAGTACATGTTACTCTATTTCGAAAATATAAAGAACGTCCACAACAAAGTTTTTATGCAAAAGATATGACAATTTTAATAAAACACACTATAAAACACTACGTATTTTTTTAATCACGTAAAACCGAATTGTTCCGTTGAGGCATTTGCACACCTCCGATGGAAATTACGAGAGCATTTTTGGACTTAGGCTAAAACCTAATATTTCGTTTCACACTCAAAATATTTTAAGCAAAAAAAAGAGAAAACGGGGCAACAACTACACCATACCACCACTGTTTGCTACTGTCAAGAACCGCCGCCACTACCCATTCTGCTGCTATGCTGATGTAAAAAGCTTTCCTCGCCCTTCCCTCTCTCCCTTCCATCATGTAGTTGCAAGAAAAACGACAACGAAACAAGGCAGCAAGCCTCGTCACCCCATCCTACCCTCGTCAGACTTCTCCTGCCATCACCGAGCAACCCCCACCACCAATCCTTGGCCACCCTATTCTATTGTTGCTACTGTCCTTTAGGTCTACTCCACCATTATTAATTTGTATGTGTCAATCCAAATGGCCAGCCAAGAGCTCGTTTCATATATATATATATATATATATATATATATATATATATATATATATATATATATATATATATATATATGGTTAGGTTCATGTGAGATGGCGTAGATTTGTGAAACCGTGAGACGCATTTTTTTATTTTTTTATTTTTTTTTAATTGATTCAAGTTCCAAAAATAATATTTTAAAAAAGAATTTTTGGATTTTTCCATTTATTTTGCATTTTAAAATTATTTTTTAGAATATGTACAGTGTAATATTCTATTAGAATATTTCACGCATTTTTCAAAAAAAATGGAATTTTTTATTTTTATTTTTTTTAGTTAATTCAAGTTCCGAAAATAATATTTAAAAAAAGAATTTTTAGATTTTTCCATTTATTTTGCATTTTAAAATTATTTTTTAGAATATATGTCAGTGTAATATTCTATTAGAATATTTCACGTATTTTTGAAAAAAAACGGAATTTTTTTTTATTTTTTTATTATTTTTTTAGTTAATTCAAGTTCCGAAAATAATATTTAAAAAAAGAATTTTTTGGATTTTTCCACTTATTTTGCATTTTAAAATTATTTTTAGATTTGATCTCACGGTCTCACAAAATTAGAATGGTCTCAAATGAACCTGAACATATATATATATATATATATATATATATATATATATATATATATATATATATATATATATATATATATTGTGAGACGATGAGACACAATCCTAGCCACTCATTTTGTAGAGAAAATATTTTTCAAATGTAAAATAATTGAAAATTTTTAAAATTTTTTTAAAATTTTATTTGGACTAATATCACTAAAGTCCCATGTTTTTGGCACTAAATTGGAAAAAAAACCCTGACTTTAAATTTTCATTTATTATGACCACAATATTTTCGTGGAATTATGGCAAAAGGGCAAAGTGGCAGTTTCACTGGTTTCAACAGGTTGCATAGCTTATTCGAATGTTGGAGGTAATTGTTAGCTAGTTTTTGGTCGATTCTTCTCTTCAACGTCAAACCAAAAAGATGGTAAGCTCCTCCAACACGCACACACAAGGGTAAAGAGAATAGGCTTGAAGGAATCGTTGGTCTGAAGATTTGAGATGCGAATGTGATGAAAGTGCGACATTCTTGATGTCCAAAACTGTCGATAATCCATGGAGGAAATTCAGGGGGTGTCGAAACTATCAGGTAATATTAAGTTTCCTACTTTTTGTTGTCTTGTTGAACCAGTATGAAGAAGTGGTTGTTGTGCAGGACTCCAAAAAAAATGCGAATTTTTTTCTGGCTTGATCCACCACTGCCAAACACTTACTACAAGGAAACTATGTTGAAGTTCCATATGGATTTGGAGGAGGCTAAGAACAACAAATAATTGGGAATGGAGATTTTGAAGCTTTCGGAAGAGTCCAAGAACAACAAAGCGATTCAAGGGGATATTTTAAACTTGTTGAAGGTGGAGCCGCTTATGACAGTCATGCTTTTGGTGGTGGTGATTGTGATGGGGTTTATGGTTCACAATGTTGTGGTTAAAGCATTGTGAAGTTGTGGGCGTTAGTTAGGTTCGGGTGGAACGGTAGTAGTAATAGTTTAGGTGTAAGGGTATTTTAGTCAAGTTAGGCAGTAAGTAGATGCATGTATTATGTATGGTAATATATTGGTTTTGTAAGAGGTGACAATGACAACAACTTATGATGTCTTAATGATAAAAATTTATTAAGTCCTTTAACCCATATATATGTATTAACCTACTTACCAAACTAACCAAAACATGGAAGGTAACAACAATTATAGTGATCGAGGCATATATACTGATAACCTAACAATCACACCATGTCGTTTACAAAGTTTCCCAAATATCAATGTCAGTTAATAGCCAAAAAGGGGAATGTACATTACAAAGCTTCCCTCAAACCACTACCATACCATGTAAGCTAATTAGAACCAAACTTCCAATTCTACCAACCATTATGAACAGGAATTGGAAGCTTGTTCCCAAAAGGCAAGTGCACTAAAAGTATATGTTTACAAAAATGGCAACTTATTTACTAATGCCCATTCTTAATCTAAAATCGAAGTGGTTTTGGAAGAAGCACCACCATCAGCATCTTCAACCATTTTCCTGAGCTTCAGTTTCCTAATTCTTTTAAAGGGTTTCCTTTTTTTCTCCCAATGGAAATTGTAAGAACCAGGATCCAAGGGTATCACTCTTGCTCCAACCTCTCTCTCTATTCAAATTCTTCTTCCTCAACCATTCTGCCTTCAATTCCTTCTTCCTCAACCTCTCTCTCTCTCTCTCTCTTCAACTTTTTCTTCCTCAACCTCTCTCTCTCTTCAACTTCTTCTTCCTCAACCTCTCTTTCTTCAATCTTTTTTTCCTAAACATCTCTTTTCTGAATATCTCTTTCATCAACATCTGTTTCCTCAACTTCTCCATAAACCTACAATATGATGGGTTTTAGTCATAAGAACATCCTATGTGCTCATACAAACCCTAATGATTGGATCTAGGTTTCTCCATTGTACATGCAATTCATCCAAGACTTTAAACCCTAGTTCTAGCATACAAGTAATCATATTAACATAAGAATGTGTTTAAGATATTACCTTGATTGTTATGTAGCAATAACAATCTCAAATCCTCCTTGTAATGACTTTAGAAAGCTTAGAGTCACAAATGTCACTCCTTTAATGGTTCACAAACACCAAGAGCAAGAGGATGAAGAAGAGAAGAGAAGGAGGCTGCCCCAAAACGTGTGGAAACCCTAAAGGATTACTTGTCCACGTTTTTTAGGCATAAGGGTTCTATATATAGTGAGGCTATTAGGGTTATCTAACAAGGAAACCCTAATTTGGATGCTTAAGCCCTAAGCAACCCATGGACTCCTTTCCTTAAAGCCTTGGACGATTTCTAATGGGTTTCCCCATAGAATTCGTCCAACCTTATAATATAAGGCAATCCATAGCCCAATTGCAATTATCTTATAATTACAATTCCAGTCCCTTAAGTTTAATTAATCTCTTTTAGTCACAAACTTAATTCTTATTAATTCTTGACTAATATTAATTAAACAATATGATTTCTCCTTTAATATATTATTCCCATAATATATTAATAAATCATATTTAATCCTTTCTCTCCATAATTCATCCTATCAAGTTGCTTTGGTGAAGGCAACCCAAAAGGACCATGCACCATCGGGTCAAGTACATACCAAAATAGTTATGGACTTAGACACTAATCCAACAGTATCCCACTTGGATAAGTCTAATAACTATTCTACGTATGACTTTAGATCTTGATCTGCAATCGTAGCTTTCCAAAGCCGCTGTCAACTCTGATCCTATCAGATACGCGTGTCCTTTAGATAAGGGATCATATATTCCTCCATTCTAGATATCGTATGAGATATGATTTCTAATCATTCTCTCTGTACTATTTCTCGACTTCCGATTTATGAAGACTGACTAATTGACCAAATTAAATTAGCCCTAGCCCGGCCGAGCATTTACGTTTGTCATCACTAAATCATCGAGGGGCCCAAAGATATCGCTTTTATCCTACTTTGGATAAAAGGAGCGAATAAACTTTGATTCAATGCTCGCTTGCACTCACTCACCGAATCACACACAACAATATGTTTTATAACACCAAGTTACTGGTGCGTTTACATATTATCAATGTGCAACCGATTTGCAAGATACAACTCACACATCTCGGTTTCAATAATATAAGATATTATCGTCTCACCAATCACTCGTGATACAATTCATGGAGTGATCCAAGTGAGCATGGGTTTAATCCGATGCTCAAATCATATTCATAAGCACTCATGAACGTTGCAGCAAACATTTGCTTATGTCTAACACTCTTTAGACAATCCACACACCAATTCATGACAGTCTTTATTCATACCTACTTCCAACATATGAATGATTGTGGCCCGTTCGAATAATTTGACTGTTCTAAACCAATTAAATTATTCAAGAAGTCAAAACATGCAAAGTGAAACACAAGAATAATACTAATCCTATATGGCCTCAAACCTTTGAGCATAAATAAAAACACCTTTTATTTATCACCATCTCGATTACTCATTATTTGTTGTTTCGGGTAATCAACTTCTTACTTGAATTATTACACTTGTCCCATGCTCTTATCATGCACACAATGTTCACCTATGGTTCTTACTTAGTGCAATAGATCAAATGAACACATTTCCAATCATACTCATTTCACAACTCCAAATCCTTTTTCATAAGTGAAAGAATATTAAATTCTTGCCATTTATAGAATATGCTAGATTCTAACATTTTATGCAATGATCCTTTCGTAATGTCATAGCACAAAAAGTCACAAAGACTATTGCCAAAGATATTACAAAGTCCTCTATCGGAGATTGTTACAATACAATTCCTTAGATATGATGTCTCTCACTCAAAGTAGATTCCTTTGAACATCCTTTTGCATAAAAGTTTCTAATCTAGACATATATTTTCAATATTCAATTCCCAATATGGACACGTTTCCATATTTTCCATATGACAACTCATTCTTAATAGAATCTTATTTATTCATAATAATGTCGATATGGTCCATTCACTACTATACTTCTAACTACTCACAAGCGACCAATCCTCGGCGAACTTTGGATTGTCCTTTGATAGTTGTTTAATTATCTTAGTCAAAACCGATTCTTGTCCTTCTTCCCTCTAAATGCGCTAGACATTTGGAAAATTTTAGAATGGTCAAATATTATAGCATTTGCAATCGATCGTATACCCGAAGCGTATGGGACACGATGCATAACGTCTTACATAAATATTTGATACTTTATCAATCTTCTGCCATAATATTTTATGTGCTACGTTCTCAAAATTCGAACTATGAATAGGAATGCCGTAATCATAATCGAAATTTGAGAACATACTATGTTTCCTTGACTAAAATATTAACATTCCACAACCTAAGCCTTTAGATTTGAAATGAAGCATAATATTTTCTCCCTTAATTATAGCAAAACAACTTTTCAACTATTGCGACTCTGTAAAGTATAACTATTGTTTTCTATAATTAACATTGCTAACATGCAATACTTTCCATAATAATCATACAATCATAACATTTATGCTCCCACTATCATGATGATTATTATAAACATAACACTTATGCTCCCACTAGCTTTCACATGTATTCAGAAACCAGCTTAACTTCCTGAAAAACAATACTTGTTGAATTCCTTAAGTTCAAGTTTCTAATACCTAATGCTTTGATAATCCTTTATCTAAGCTTATACACCTTTCCTTTAGATAGCTCATATGTGTGTCTAAACAATTCAGACTAATTGCCAAATCTCACAATTCGAATAATGGAAAGGGATACCGTAACCATAATCGAATTCGATAATTCAATTCCACAATCACTATCTTCTTAAAATCTTTTTTAGTGAAAACATTTCCTCACAGTCATTTTCATGAAGGAGGGAATCTTATGACACTTCGATTTTAGTGGTGTATGTGTTTCTATCCATGTGAATTTGTCAAAACCAAAGTTTACGACAAATTCAAACTCATATGGACCGAACTTTCTTAATCTTGACTTCTTGCCTTATGGTAACACAGCTGCCCACCATGTCTTCCAAGTAATTAAGCAGCTCACCTTTTCCTATCAATGTACTTTCCATTGATCAAGGTCCTTGCCTTTTATGCATTCAAATGCAAACTCATAGGGCTCACATTCATAAATAACTCAATTGGAACGGCACAGAAACAAAATAGTGTCAACACGATAGGTTGTAAACCTCAACTCGTGTGCTAGTGATGATCAATAAGGTCTATTTTGATTCGTTCTTGAAACCTTTCAAGACCATTAAGACTCCCACTGACTCCTTGACATATAGGATTCTCTTGTCAATAAACATTTCTTGACAAATATTCAAGAGTTAGTGTAGTTTTTATCAAAAACACTTCATAAATAGGTCCTAGTTGATCTTTGTCTTATCCAAGACATCACAACTTTCCTCATTTGATGAATGTTATCAACCTTCTTAATACTTATCACTCAATGTCTCAATCTTAACTCTAAGACTTGTTTTGGAACGAAGTATGATTGACTTCTTGATTTAACAATTTCTTCAATTTTTGATTCCTCTTCTTAGACATACAATTGTACTAAGACTTACTTAGAGGATCAATTGAGATATGGTTCTTAATCATTAAGACCTATCATAAAGCATAAAAGGTACTCTCCCTTCTTCTTAGAATGGAGAAACTTTTATCTTTCTGCCTACTTGATTCTTCTTATTCGTTCTGCTATTGATTTAAACATTTTCAATCAATTCAGAATTGCACGTAATCTTATAAGTATAATCATATTTACTAAACCTTTAGTAAATCATGACGAATATCTTGGTTACTCTTATGGTGAACTTGATCAATACGCAACTTTGTGTACTTGATCTCCTAGTCCTTCACTTGACACTTTGTCAATGAATTAGTCTAATTTCCTATTATGAAATTTCTCATTCATCGTGCAACCAAGTTTCATGATTCCAAGTTTCTGTCCAATTGAAACTTGGGCGATGAGAAACTCTCCTTATTTGGTAAATTTTCGACATTTCCATAATTAAGAATCAAATCCATTATTGCTAATAATAGAAATATTCAAACATCAATTTTTCATACACGCCATTGCAAGGATAAATAAATAATATAAAGTCAAAATTTATTTTATTGCGGAAAAATTTTGTCCTTACAATGCAATTCATTGAAAAACTATGCTAATACATATTTCTTAGCATTCTAATTCTAACTCTAAGTAGTAGCTCAAGAATCTAAGCTTCAAGTAATGCGATTGAAATCCATTTCTTCATGGTTAGATTCTTCTCACTTCTTCCCTTAAGCTTCCTCTCTTTTCTTCAATCCTACAAAACATCAATTGTAATCTTATCACACTATGTATTAAGAATCTAGAATAGGAGCTTAATAGAGTTAGTCAATGGATTTTACCTAAAGCAGGGTCATACATTTTGACTCTCCCATCTCTTAGATCTCTTAGGTAAATAGGGCATCTTCGTCTCCAATGCCCCTTCTCTTGGCAATAAAAGCAAATTGACTCTTTTGGAACAAGACATGGAACTACTTCAGACATTGTCTTTCTCTTATGATCAAACCTTTCGATCATAGTATGTCTTTCGTTGCCATTGTCTATATCCATAGAGGTCTTGAAGGCAGATTCACCAATCAACTTTGCTTTTCTATTGCGCCAAACCATTGCTGATTCAGCAGCAATAAGCATATAGGTGAGATCTATAAGGGTCACGTCGCAGTTCATCATATAGTACTCTCTTACAACTCACTATACGAGTTAGGAAGTGACTGAAGAACCCAATCAACAACCATCTCTTCACAGACAACGGATCCCAACATTCTTAACCTATCAATGTGTGACTTCATCCCTAGGACGTGTGTAGAAACCGACTTTCCCTCTTCATGTTTACTTGCCAAAACGGTTTGAGTGAGCTTGAACTTTTCAAGCCTTTGAACTTGTGGGTTAGGGAGAATAATTGGAGGAGGTGGAGGAAGTGAAGCATGATCTCTTGTTCCTCGATCGACTCGTGAAATATCATCTTCATGTGGAAATCTTGTTCCACGGGATTTGGCAAGACCATAGTTGTCGTACTTAGACATCTACAAAATGGGAGAAAACAAATTCAAGTTAGTTGATTGATTGAGTCCTTAGTAAATCACCCAAATGAGATACTAAGGCTAGGACCCAACACAATACGCTACAACCTAGAAAAGGGATGCCGTAATCTAGTTGCAGAATATTTGAAGGTAAGTGAATGACGATTCACTAATTTCCACCACGAAAAACGAAAAGAAATTTAAGTTTTAAATCTATGAAAACTCCTAGATCCTTTGAGATTCATTGAACATTTCAATGGTATGTTTAAATATCGATATGCCCCTCTTGTTTGTGATTGGGATGCCGAGGATCACAAAGCGGGTGTGAATAACCATGCAAACTTACATGGTGCCCTCACATGTTACGGTCACCTATTCGATGTGCCGGTTAACTACACACGCTCCACCGAACTATGAAAAACATTGAGTCACCCTTTGCTACCTTTTCTTAGAACCATTTAGTGTGCCGGTAAACCACACACGCTCCACTAACGTCTTCGCAAGGGCACAAAGTGTAATTTCATGGAATTCCATCAATTCACTTTTGCCTAAGTAACTAAGATTGGGAATTTGTAAAACATTTAGTTACTTTTAGTACTTCATTATACTTATAATGGAAGGTTTTGTCCTATCCTACCCGTTCGGCTAACGACCCTCCACTAGTCAAGAGTGCGGTGGGTAAGAGTGATACCCATTCAATCGTCATTTTATAGGCAATTTCCTTAAACACCCCATATAGACCAGCTTCGTGAATGAGGCCTATTAACGGTAAGACTGACTTTTACTCATATATATATATATATATATATATATATATATATATATATATATATATATAATGTTAGACTTTTAATGTTATATATAGTATAGGGTGTATTTTACACTTTTAAAATACTAGGTGGTTAAATTTAACGATTATACTTTTAATTCAATTAAATGTAAACCTAAACTTTTATGGATTTATTAAACCTCTTTTAATTATATACCTTAATTAATTAATAAAACCATAAGGGTGTGATGAACTTTTCAAAACATCACTAGGGTTTTAGAATTTAACATTCCTAAATTAAACCTTTTTAATCAACTTTTAAATTCCAAAACTTGATGGCAAGTTTTGAAACATTTCAAAACATTAGGGTTTAGAATTTAAATATACATCAAAATTAAACTTTTAATCAAAATTTAAATTCCAAAACTTGAGGGCAAGCTTTGAAACCTTTCAAAACATTAGGGTTTTAATTATTTAAATTTCAAAACTAAACTTTTGAGTATAAATTTAAACTATAAAACCTAAAGGGGAATATTGAAACTTTTCATAACACAAGGATCAAACAACAAAAATAGAGAGTATGAAAGCTCTTAATTCAAAAAACGTGACAATAAAGTGTATCTCGATCCTGCAAAACCACTGATATTATGAACACATATTATATTTCTAAACAACATATCCCATCCCGTCGATCCCCACATACTGACCCTATACAATGATCTTACGAGATCTAGCCTAAGGATTCGATATGAATAACAACTGACGAAGCTGCTTCGGAAATTCCCCTGGCAGCAAACGAGGATAAATAAAGACATCAAATGAGGGGAATGTAACAAGTTTCACCATGAACCTTCGTTCGTAAAAGAAAGAACCAAAAGACATTTTAAGTCAGGGGTAGTTCTACTCACCAAGTTCATCAGGCAGTTTCACAAAATCGAATTTTTTTCAACTTGAACAAACATACAAAGCATCAATATAATAGAAACCAATCTAGGCTCTGATACCACTGATGGGTTTTAGTCATAAGAACATCCTATGTGCTCATACAAACCCTAATGCTTGGATCTAGGTTTCTCTATTATACATGCAATTCATCCAAGACTTTAAACCCTAGTTCTAGCATACAAGTAATCATATTAACATAAGAATGGGTTTAAGATATTACCTTGATTGTTATGTAGCAATAACAATCTCAAATCCTCCTTGTAATGACTTTAGAAAGCTTAGAGTCACAAATGTCACTCCTCTAATGGTTGACAAACACCAAGAGCAAGAGGATGAAGAAGAGAAGAGAATGAGGCTACCCCAAAACGTGTGGAAACCCTAAAGGATTACTTGTCCACGTTTTTGAGGCATAAGGGTTCAATATATATTGAGGCTATTAGGGTTATCTAACAAGGAAACCCTAATTTGGATGCTTAAGCCCTAAGCAACCCATGGACTCCTTTCCTTAAAGCCTTGGACGATTTCTAATGGGTTTCCCCATAGAATTCGTCCAACCTTATAATATAAGGCAATCCATAGCCCAATTGCAATTATCTTATAATTACAATTCCAGTCCCTTAGGTTTAATTAATCTCTTTTAGTCACAAACTTAATTCTTATTAATTCTTGACTAATATTAATTAAACAATATGATTTCTCTTTAATATATTATTCTCATAATATATTAATAAATCATATTTAATCCTTTCTCTCCATAATTCATCCTATCAAGTTGCTTTGGTGAAGGCAACCCAAAAGGACCATGCACCATCGGGTCAAGTACATACCAAAATAGTTATGGACTTAGACACTAATCCAACAGTCTCCCACTTGGATAAGTCTAATAACTATTCTGCGTATGACTTCAGATCTTGATCTGCAATCGTAGCTTTCCAAAGCCGCTGTCAACTCTGATCCTATCAGATACGTGTGTCCTTTAGATAATGGATCATATATTCCTCCATTCTAGATATCGTATGAGATATGATTTCTAATCATTCTCTCTGTACTATTTCTCGACTTTCGATTTATGAAGACTGACTAATTGAACAAATTAAATTAGCCCTAGCCCGGCTGAGCATTTACGTTTGTCATCACTAAATCATCGAGGGGCCCAAAGATATCGCTTTTATCCTACTTTGGATAAAAGGAACGGATAAACTTTGATTCAATGCTCGCTTGCACTCACTCACCGAATCACACACAACAATATGTTTTATAACACCAAGTTACTGGTGCGTTTACATATTATCAATGTGCAACCGATTTGCAAGATACAACTCACACATCTCGGTTTCAAGAATATAAGATATTATCGTCTCACCAATCACTCGTGATACAATTCATGGAGTGATCCAAGTGAGCGTGGGTTTAATCCAATGCTCAAATCATATTCATAAGCACTCATGAACGTTGCAGCAAACATTTGCTTATGTCTAACACTCTTTAGACAATCCACACACCAATTCATGACAGTCTTTATTCATACCTACTTCCAACATTGTTTCATAAAAAATAATAACTTGTTAATACAAACTTGGAACTCCTTTGACGAAGATAACCACCCTCAGAATCATCAATTTCATGTTTCCATACACATACCTTTCTACTCCACCTTATCGCCAACGATTTCGGAGCTTCAAATTGCAAAATTGGGGACTTTGAAACCCTTCTCAGCGTCAAACCCTTCTCGAATACATGAAACCCTTTAGCAGTGATGGTTCGTGAAAGGTGATGGCTAGCGAATAACTTAGTGGTGACCGGATGGTACAAGTTACCTGTTGGTGACCGGGTATAAGCTCTTAAACAATAATTCCATGAAAATATCGTGGTCACAGTAAATGAAAAATTAAATTCAAGGCTTTTTCCAATTTAGTGTCAAAAACATGAGACTTTAGTGATATTAGTCCATATTATTTTCGTCACTTTATTTATCCAATTTTTTTTTTTTTAAAATTACCGTTTTTTTTGAAATATCTGTAAAACATTCTAGTTAAATATTAGAATATTCTAGTATAATATTAGAATTTTTATATATCTGATAAATCGAGTATAATGCTAGAATATTCTAACATTCAAAAAATTATATTGGAATATTTACAGTGTAATATTCTATTAGAATATTTCACGTATTTTTCAAAAAAAATGGCAATTTTTTTAAACTTTTTTATGTAAAGAAAATGACGAAAATAATAATTAAAAAAAGAATTTTTGGATTTTTTCTTTTATTTTGTATTTTAAAATTATTTTTAGATTGCGTCTCACAAAATTAACATTGTCATATATATATATATATATATATATATATATATATATATATATATATATATATATATATATATATATATATATATATATATAGACACTAGATGTGTGCCTCCACAAATGGCGACGATAAAGAATTTTTTTGGCGAATAGTTTTCTTACCGGGAAATAATTATTAGATTTTATGTTTAGACCTTATATTTATATTACATTTTGTACACTTTATGTAATGTAATTAATACCGTTGTCTTTTTTTAACAGTAAAAAGCTAATATTGGTGTCTACTTTCAGAAATTTAAATTAATTTATATACATAAATTTAATATTTTAAAATTATCATTTTGCCCAAAATTAAATTTCTTAATAGCTTTCTTTAATTGAAGTTTTCATATTTTTGGTGAATATTAATGATATTTCTGCATAATTGATTTGTAAAAAAACCTTTGCAATTTATAATTTTTAAAATTAAAGATATGACTAATATGTTTTATAATAGAGTATTATATATATATATATATATATATATATATATATATATATATATATATATATATATATAATGCGGTGCGGTTTGAACCGTGGTTTGGTGATTATAAACCACAAACCGTACTGCATAATGCGACTTACGAAAATTACAAACCGCACCACAAATGTCCAAAACCGCATTACGCAGTGCGGTGTGCTGCAGTGTGGGCGGTTTGGTGCACACCCCTACTGTGTGGTACTTTTGTGGGGGTGTGGGGGTGGGGGGGTGACTTAGTATGATTTGACTTACAGTTTCAGTTTATTGTTTCAGCTACTTTCGATGATCGGGGGGAAAGTAGAAGCATGATCATGCACATTTTTGAGATTTTATGTTATTGAATTTTGGGATACTTTAATTTATGATTATTATACTTTTGAAACAATGTCTTGTAAAGAATTATAGTCGTTGGGTTGGTTTTGAAAAACAAAAATTTTATTATGATTTTTAAGATGTTACATTTTGATCTGTTACGACTTTAAAGACCTATTTTATATAGTTGAAAACTCTTGAAGGGACGGAGCTCCTAATAACCAGCCAAAGACGGTTTGCCCATCTGTCATCGTTAATTTAAGACTTCTTGTTTATGTTTATCCCAAATTTATGTCCATAGATATTTTTATTCTATCTTATTGATAGTTTATCCGACATCCTTATTTATGTTATTTTCTGATTCATTTTTGGTTTGGATTTATTAAACATCCTTCAGATTTTACGTTATTGGATTTTGAGATACTTTAATTTATGATTATTATACTTTTGAAACAATGTTTTGTAAATAATTATAGTCTTTGGGTTGGTTTTGAAAAACAAAAATTTTACTATGATTTTTAAGATGTTATAATTTGTCTGTTACGATTTTGAAGACCTATTTTATATAGTTGAAAGCTCTTGAAAGGACGGAGCTCCTAATAGCCAGCCAAAGATGGTTTGCCCATATGTCATCGTCAATTTAAGACTTCTTGTTTAAGTTTATCCCAAATTTATGTCCATAGTTATTTTTATTCTATCTTATTGATAGTTTATCGGACATCCTTATTTATGTTATTTTCTTATTATTTTTGGTTTGGATTTATTAAACATTTATTTGCTTTGCTTTGGTTCTCCATCAATTTTTATTGTAGTAAATAGACATAACGAATAATTACCTACTTAAATAGTTAAATGACAATTTCTCAAACAAAAGTTTAAAAAGGATGTTTAAGGCAATGTTGTGTTTGGCTTTTACGTATATATCATTTGCTTTACGTATATATCGTTTGATTTCGTTATGGCAGTAGGGCTTTGTGTTTGGCTTTACGTATATATCGTTTGCTTTTACTTTTGCAATCGTGCTTTTGGCCTTCAATGCCTTTTGAACCGATACATTTTTTTTTCCTAAGAAAGGATGCTTAAGGTAAAGTAGTTTATATTATAAAAGATCTACCATCATTGATTGAAAGCAATTAATTTGATTATGATGATGCACTAGCGTTTTAATTAGAATAAATCTGTCATGACATTTGAGTTTTAGTATGAAATATTTGTTACGTGGATAAATTATGAACCACGATTGAGAAACGGTGGTCATATCACTAGAATTTATAATACAACTTCCAAACAAATACTTTTTGTTTTTTTGTTTATATATAAATAAATGATAATTTAATATATTGACTGTAAACGTCCAATAACATGATGCACGTAATTCAAAAACCTTAAAGTTTGTATTTATTAAATTCCTCCATTTCTCCCCGCAAGTATGGACCATTATCATCAATGTCATTGGTCTAGTACCATGTACGTTGCTTATTTCAATTTTCACTTGGTAATATTATTCTCATTTACGAGTTTAAATTTAAATTTTGTTGAACATGATCAAACCTGAAGTGCAATTGATTCAAACCTTAAAGTTTGTATTTATTAAAATCCTTTATTCAAACCAAATCGGTTAGGTTTTTTCTATAAAATGTTAAAACAAGTTTGAAGCAAAAAAACAATTTATGGCTAAAATGTCGAAACCTAGATGACCGGTTTAAAATAAGGTCCCGTTTGATAGTTTCTGTCTGGTAAGTGATGTCTGGGAAAGTTTTCTGACTGGGAAAGAAACCATGCTGTTTAATTGTATATCTGATTGATTGTGCTGAATGATGAAAAAAAGTAATAATTTAATAAAAAATAAATTTAAAAAAATTAATAATCCAATAAAGAAGGAAAGAGACGGGGTTTGGTGTATAATTGTCTTTCCAGCCCATTCAGGCAGAAAGATATGATTTTAGAGCTTTCTGGGAAAGACATATCTTACTGGGAAAGACCCCTTCTTTTGTGCAAATCAAACAGTTTTTCCGGTCCATTCAGCCAAAAAGATTTGTTTGGACCTGGAAAGATGCATATATCAAACGGGACCTAACTAGGTTCACTAACGATTTAAGAAAAACCTATTTTTCGTCTAATTTGCAATTTCTTTAGCTGTCGGAATTAAAAGTAAATTTTTGTTGATCATAAATGGAATGATAGTCATAACAATTTGAAGAAATAATGGATGAAAATGACATGTTTCTATAAAAATTGATTTTTATTCTTTTTTTTCAGACCTATTTCACGTACTTTGGTTCAAGGATCCATAGGTCAAATCGTTCCCAATATCTATAGATCATTTCCTAAACCGATTTTTTTGTGCACATCTAACTTCAAACCATGTAAATGGTCATATCAATATTTTATTAGTATTATTTATTTCATTCAAATGTGTAACGATAAATTTAAAGTTATATGTATATTTTCTTTTTTTGTTATGTGGATGATCTAAGCCACTTAGAGAAGGGCAAGTGTTTGAAAATGTACTTCTTAAAATGGTGAAATTGTACATTCTGAAACTGCATATTATTGAAATTGAAACATAAAGGCCTCCAAATCTGACAAAAAATCCTCTCTTTCTTCCTTCCAAAAACACTAACATGTTTATGCCCATTACCTCACAGCCTGTACAGACTGCTTAAAACTTCATACAAAGCCCACATTTCTGGATAAATCCAACCATAACCCATGTGAGATTCTTCCCTTTTAATCATTCCTCACAAGTCACAATCCCTCTGCTCCTCATCTTCCCCAGCAGATTTCCAACACGATTTTCCCTGTCGTCATCATGTGGGATTCAGAGTCTGAATCAGGTGCTGGAAGAGACTACGATAATGGAGTTCTTTCTTCAAACAAACATGGCGTCCAGACTGATCGCTTCGAACAAAGAGGCAAATCTTGGTATATATATAAACACTATACCCATTAATCTTATCTGTTTTTGTTATAGTTTCTAGAATATGAAGTTAACAAGCTTTCTGATGCAATAGGTTCGTTGCAACTGATGTTCCAAGTGATTTACTGGTTCAGATCGGTGATTTTAGTTTCCATTTGCATAAGGTAATGATTACAGTCATTTGAATCGAAAAAATTTGGGTTCTGAATTCTTGATTTAAGTTTTTCGTTTTGTGTGTTTGTTTCTGGAATTCGAAGTATCCGCTGCTTTCAAGAAGTGGGAAAATGAACAGACTGATATACGATTCGAGAGAAGTTGATTTGAGCAAGGTATCCATGGATGAAATCCCAGGTGGTGCAGAAGCGTTTGAGCTCGCAGCAAAATTCTGCTACGGAATCGCAGTTGATCTGACTGCCACCAACATCTCCGGCCTCCGATGCGCCGCCGAATACCTGGAAATGACGGAGGATTTGGAAGAAGGAAATCTCATATTCAAAACCGAAGCTTTTCTTAGCTATGTCGTGTTGTCATCATGGAGAGATTCAATTCTTGTTCTCAAAAGTTGCGAAAAGTTATCTCCTTGGGCTGAGAATCTTCAAATCGTTAGAAGATGCAGCGAATCGATTGCTTGGAAAGCCTGTGCGAATCCCAAAGGTATCCGGTGGCAATACACCGGAAAACCCATGAAAGTTTCAAGCCCGAGTTGGAACGAGATGAAGGATTCGAGTCCAAGTAGGAGCCCTGTTCCTCCTGATTGGTGGTATGAAGATGTTTCAATCCTCAGAATCGACCACTTTGTTCGTGTAATCACTGCGATTAAAGTCAAAGGAATGCGATATGAACTCGTCGGAGCTGCAATAACTCACTACGCCACAAAAACGCTTCCGGGGTTGATCAAAGAAGGGAGTAGTAGTAGTTTAGGTGAAGAAGGAAGTAGCAGTGGTAGTGGTGGCATGGTGGTTTCCGGCAACTGGAAAGGCGGACTTCACATGATCGTTTCCGGGAATAAAGACGATCAATTTTCAATTACACAAACAAGAGACCAAAGAATGATAATCGAGAGCCTTATAAGCATAATCCCCCCACAAAAAGACAGCGTCTCCTGCAGCTTCCTTCTCCGGCTGCTACGCATGGCAAACTTGTTGAAGGTGGCTCCGGCGCTGGTTACAGAGCTTGAAAAACGAGTCGGGATGCAATTCGAACAGGCGACATTAGCTGATCTTTTAATCCCTTGTTACAGCAAAACCGACACCATGTACGATGTCGATCTTGTTCAAAGGCTTTTGGAACATTTCTTGATTCAAGAACAGATGGAAACCGAAAGCCCCGGTCGTCAATCAATGTCGGAAAAGCACATGTACGACGGGATTCAACGGAGTAACAACTCAAACGCGAAGATGAGAGTGGCTCGGCTCGTCGACAGCTACCTCACGGAGGTTTCCCGGGATAAAAACCTTTCATTAACAAAGTTTCAGGTCCTCGCCGAAGCATTACCGGAATCTGCCCGGAGCTGCGACGATGGGTTATACAGAGCCATTGATTCATATCTCAAAGCTCACCCAACACTCTCTGAACACGAACGAAAAAGGTTATGTCGAGTAATGGACTGTCAGAAGCTCTCCATGGATGCATGCATGCACGCTGCGCAAAACGAGCGGCTGCCGCTTCGGGTGGTGGTGCAGGTTCTGTTCTCCGAGCAGGTGAAGATCAGCAACGCGATTGCGAGCAACTCAGTGAAAGAAACCGGCGATCCTCACTACCAACCGTTAGTTCAGAACAGGAAAACGCTGCTGGAAGGAACACCGCAGTCGTTTCAGGAAGGGTGGGCTGCTGCTAAAAAGGACATTAATACGCTGAAATTTGAGCTGGAAACTGTGAAGACGAAGTACTTAGAACTGCAACATGAAATGGAGAATTTGCAGAGACAGTTTGATAAGGGGACGAAGCCTAAACAACAATCGGCATGGACGAGTGGATGGAAGAAGCTGAGCAAGATTACGAAGATGAATACAATGGAGAATAATGAAGTTGGAGGACAGAATAATGTAGCGCAGGCTAGAAAGGCACCGAGGAGATGGAGAAATTCTATTTCGTAAAAATCTTAAATAGTATTTTTATCTCATTAATTTGTTGTGTTTAATTTTATTTCATTTCATTTTTTCGTGTTTATTGAAATTTTAAATTGTTTTTATGATCGTATTATATTTGCTATAGATGAAACAAGTAATTTTGAAATATTTTACTAGTGCTTGTAAAAAGTACGAAATATGTCTTAAACAACATAGGTTTTTTGTCTTTATATAGACATGGTATTTGTGGTAGGACTAGAATGGTCACATTCAAATGTATCAAAGCTATGAGGACTTGTAATTTATCAAGTAAAATATGTACATGCAGTCATGCACTTTTAACGATTTTCGGTTTAAAAGGGACATGGTGACAAATAAAACTAGTGGAATATTGAGGAACAAAGAACACGGATATACATTAGCATAACACGATAAGTATATAACTTGTTTTAATAACTTTACCTTTTTATTAAGAAAAATCATTCAAAAATATGAGTAATGGAGAAAAGTTGATAATCTTTTAATTCAAAAATGTATTAATCAATTAGGAAAAAAATCACGTTGCAAAATTTAACTGGAAATACTAAAACATATGTTTTTCTTTAAATATATTGATATTTTTTTTTGAAGAGAAAATATATCGATATTATTTATAATCATAAAAAATCATCCATAATAAATAAAGAATTTCTTGCTACATGTGTTTTTCTCATTTATTTGGACACATGACATTTTTTAGAATTTTAGAATTTTCTATTTTCCACTTGTCATTTTATTGTATTTTTTATTTTATTAAATTAAATCTCAAATTTAATATGTAAGGTAATATATATGTAATGTATTTATTAAAAATAGTTTATATATGTAATGTATTCAATACATTAAATCCTTATTAATTTTAATAATTCAAATTTTTTTTCATTTTTCTTATAAATTCAAATTTTTTAAAATTTTCAAATTATTAAAATTTCATATATATATATATATATATATATATATATATATATATATATATATATATATATATATATATATATATTAAATACACCCATGTAACACATGGGTCTCACACCTAGTTAATAATAAAATTAACTTTTAGATATATCATTAAATAACGTACAATTGGTAAATGTTATGAAAATATAACTAGAAAACTTTTATGAAAGAACAAAGCAATAAATTGTTGTTGGACCATGTGTTTAACATAGTGTCGTTAAAACAAATATGAATGTTTGTTTCACAGGATACAATAGTGGAAAACGATTCTTCAATATCTACTGAACCACAAGGCTAGAAAATGCTTTTGTTTTGCAGCAACAGTTGGAAGAAGGAGAAGCAGAATGGGAAGAGATGAAATGATGATTGTTTCATTCAATGTCTCTCATCAGTGACCACATAGTTGTATTTATACAACAAAAGTAACTGTTGTCTCAAACCTTAAAACCATAACAGATGTGTAACATCCTGTTTCCTATCATTTCTTATTTCAGGGCTGTAGGAAGGAAGTCGATTGTGTGAAAGCTTTGGTCCTTAAAGAGGCAAAGTTTAGACCTTTTGGAAGGAGGTAATGATGATTGAGAGATCTAACCCTTGAGTAGTGTATTGGGTCGCAGGGTAGAAATGGAGAAGTCATAGGCCGGGTTTCTTGCATGAAATATGGATTTTAGATCGAGAAGTTTTTAGTCCAAAGTAACTAGATTAGGTGGTGGGGTTCTTTAAAAGCTTTTCGTGCATATAAAGAATGCCAAAATCGGAGTTGAATCGAAGAAGTTGTGGCAATTTGAATTTGTGTTGAATTTGGGAAGAAGGGTAGTACGATGGGCGTACCCTAGGTACGTTGGGCGTACTAGCAACTTAAGTCGCGCCTCTAGAAGTGTACGATGAGCGTATGCGATCCGAACCCAAACCCTAAATTCGGGGTTTTAAGCCTTATTTAAGCTCCTTAACTTCCCCAAACCTTTTCCATTCTTAGCCTCCATCCCTCCAGTGTCCTCCTTTGGAACCTAAACCCTATTTTGAGCCTTGTGAGTTAAAGAGTATGCTTTTTGGTACCTTTGAAGGAAGAAGAAGGTGGTGATACTGCTTGGAAGCTTAAAGCAACTTCGGATCTGGAATTTTTCCTCCCTCATTCATCTCCATAAGGTATAAGGTTTGTACCTTTATGCCTCTATTGATAGATCTAATTTATGTGTTAAAGTTATGTCCTTTTTGTCCCACAAATTGGTCCACTTGAGTGTGTGTTATTCCAAATCTTGTGAGGTGCATTTCCAGGTGTATATGAGGGTGTTACATCATAAAAATGCAATCTTAATCGTTTCCTTCCATTCATGCATGTGTTATAAAGCTTAGACTCTTATGATAAAGTTAGGGTTTTGGATTTGGACCCTTTTTAGCCATTCAAAGTCAAAAAGTTGGAAACTTTATGATTGAGGATGTCATTTTGATTTAGATCATAACTCTGGATGAAAGGTCTTTAGGGAAAAAGTGATTAATGGGAATATTGGAACCAGGTTAAGTACGTTGGGCGTAACTAGGAGTACATTGGGCGTACTAGACTCGAATCAGGTATGCTAGGTGTTCTTGGGAGTACGTTGGGCGTACTTAGCTAGTTCATAAGAAAAGTACCTAGTAAGAGCAAAATCATAAGCATATATAAAGTAAACTGACAAAAATATAAAGAACCACATACCAACAATGATGTTTGGATCCGCCCTGGCCTCCTCTGCTGTCAGCTAAAAAGCTCTCCCATGGGACTTCGGGCCTCGACCTTCCCTTGGCGACCATCAGAAATACGCAGAGTCATAGGAGCAGGAGCTTGAACCATTCTCGATGCAAGTTATGGACACTCGGCCTTCACGTGACCCATCTGGTTGTAGCTAAAGCAAACCCAAAATCCATTTGGACAATCCTTTGTGATGTACCCCTCCTTGACAAACATGTATTAAGTCATACTGGACAAACAAGGACCCTCATGAACCTTTCCGAACTTGTTACAAGTGTGGCACCTCTGACTTCCAACCCTATAATCTATGGGTTTGAACCGCTTAGTTTCCGGCAGCAACTGCACTGACCTCCCATCGCTCTTCTTTGTCTCTGCATCAACCTCTATCACCAGGGTCTCTAGCTCAATCTCCCTCCTCCTGGCATTGGTCTACATCTCAGCGAATGTCTAATACTGGGTGTTCACCACAAACTCAAGAATATTCTTCTTCAGGATGCTCAAATATCAGCTCACATGCTCCTGTTCCGAGGAAGCATACTCAAAGAAAAATAGAGCGCTCTCATGGAACATCCTGGTGATCTCATTCACCGTTGCGGACATATGTCTGAGCGATGGGAACTCCTAGGCCAATCATTCCCTATCAACCATAGGCACAAACTCATCATGTAGCATCTCAGTAAACTGATCCCAAGTCATAGTGGACCGCTCTGCTGGAGAATAATATGTTGTCACGAACTTCCATCGATCCTTCACTCACAGGTAAAGGTGGTTTAGTTTGAAACAAACCTTCAAGTTCTCTGGACATGAACAAGTGTAGAACCATCCCTCTATATCAAAGACCCATCTCATAGCAACAATTGGGTCCTTCACCCCGTCGAACTCAAGAGGTTTCGTGTTTTTTAACTCCCGGTACAACATCGAATCACCTTCATGCCGTCTGGTAGTAGCAACTGCGGGAATGGCTGCATCAACAACAGACTCAGTGGCAGCAACATAACGCTCTTCAAACAGCTCAATCATAGCACAATTGATAGATCAAAAAAATCTCTAGAATAGTTTTCATGATTTCCACGGCCACTTCAGCGGTATCGATCCTATGGATCTCATCATCACTGGTACCCGACCTCTCTGGGTCGCTGGAGCCTGAACCTTGGGTAATCGCCATACTGAAACACACAAGAAAACAATCAAAACTAGGCTAGAGCTCACACAAACACTATACACACTCCTGCAAGGTCCTTGGTGCCCCAAGACTACTTCTTGAACCGCGTACGCATCTTATGCTTTCAGTAGTATGACCCCAATACTACCTTCTACACCTATCCATGTTTGACTCGGGTTGTCCTCCCAATACCCTAAGTCGCAAGAACACTATCCCCCAATATATCTACATGCACCCACCTATACGTTCCCTACAACTAAGCACCTAGGATACCCCTCGACCACAACTCCACCTCGCAAAGATCTGTGTTATTCTTATCAATGGCTTCGCGTACACTAATTTTACATAATTCAAAACTCGATAGACAGTCGAATAAATGACTCTACCTCAAGTCCAAAACCAAACAAGGAACATGAAAAAAGCTAAATCATGCATTCTAAGGCTATAAAATCCTAACTATGTATAATTATGCAATATACACAAAGCACTTAACAATAACAGGTTCAGTCCCATAAAAGCAATCTCCCAGGCTAGAGTCATCACAAATCAAGTAACCTTGCCATGTACTTCTTAAGGGATCCTTAACTTATCAACTAGCATGCATATCTATGTGCTCACATAATAACAACTCAACATAACATATATAACAAGTAGAGATATGTTTGTTTTAAAAAAATCTCAAATCCTTAGTTTAAGTCTGGAATCCCACGAGTGTTCATCTAAATCCCTCAAATCAGGGCTCTGATACCGATTTGTAACATCCGATTTTCAAACTAGTTTTTCATTTTTATTTTATATAAAAACATTTTTTTATAAAACCCACATCAATTGAACATAAGTGTCTAATACATCCATCCCAAAATATCATAGTATCAAAATATGTGGAAACACAAAACTATAGGTGAATGTGTACAATCAACCCTTCGCCTTCCTGCGATCATCTGAAGTACTTGAAACACATTTATTCAACAAATGTAAGCACTAGGCTTAGTAAGTTCCCTAAAATATCACATACAACATAGCATGAAATGAACAGCCATGGGTTATCAGCAACCCTGGGGATTATCAACAATCCCAATAGGCTAACAGCACACCAGGTAGGTTATCATCAACCTTGGAGACCATTAGCAATATCAGCGGGATAACAACATGCCCGATGGGTTATCAGCAACCCTCCAGACTATCATTAATGTCGGTGGGTTAACAACATGCCCATGAGTTATCAATAATTCCATATAGCATATAACAACAAATGTCAAGTAAGACCCAGATGGTCAGAATGCACATGTACTATGACATAAGCAATATAGTGAGAAGACTCACCTCTCACATAAGACTGATACCCCTACACCCAATTTACCGATACTAGACTCCTCCTACTAATCTTATCAAAAAATAAACCTAATTATCCAAATAAGGTAATTACCTCAACATAACAAGTCCAAATACCAACACTACAACAAAATGACATAAGGCCACACTTTTTAAGGCCTAAAAAATGTGACCATATCCTACGGTCACAGTTATTTTTTTCGTCAAAAGTGTGACTGTATGTCGTGACACCAAAGGTTTTTTAAGGACACATTGAAATTTATCATTTAAGTGTGGCTATAATCTATCTTTTAGTCACATATAACGTGAGACGATTCGGTGTTAACCATGGTTACTTTATATTTGATGTAGCTATTGTTTACCCTTTAGTCACATTTATTTATGTTAATTCTTGACATATGATATTATTTAGTCACATAAACAAAAATTTCAAAGAAAGTAATGTGACTATTGGTTGGGTATTAGTGACACATAATTGTGAAAATAATCATTGAATATTACTTATAGAAACACTTGTTTTCTAAATATGTGGCCATGTGGTACCATTTAGTAACATTAAATTATGGTAAATTGTGACATATGGAATCATTTAGTCACAAGAATAAATAACTTTACGAAAGCAAATGTGACCATTGTTAGCTTTTCATCATACATATTTTTTAAAACCATCGCTGAATTGTACATATAGCCACAACTTTTTCTAAATTATGTGGCTATTAGTTACCGTTTAGTGACATTTATTTATGTTATATTGTGACATACGATATCATTTAGCCACATAAAGAAAACTCATAAAGAATTGAATGTGACCATTATTTTCTTTTGGTGACACTTAATTGTTAAAACCATTGTTGAATAGTACGTATAGCAACACCTTTTTCTATCTCATGTGGCTATTAGTTACCCTTTATTGACATTTATTTACGTTATACAATGATATATGATATCATTTAGCCACATAAATAAAAGTTATAAAGAATTGAATGTGACCATTGGTTGCTTTTGCCGACACTGTATTGATAAAACAATCATCGTATATTAGTTATAGCAACACATTTTTCTAAATGATGTGGTTATTTGTTACCTTTAGTCACATAAAGAAAATCATAAAGAAAAAAGTGTGACAAATGGTTGCTTTTGGCGACACGTAATTGTTAAAACCATCACATTTTATCTAATTGTTGTGGCTATTTTGTTACCCTTTAGCCACATTTTATTTTTTGAAGCCACATTTAGTTTTTTATCATGGTTCTAATTATTATTTGGTAACATTTATGAATGGATGGCGATAATATTAAAATATTGCACATATATATTGTCACACCCCCAAACCAGAACGGCGGAAACGTTCGGGGGCGGAGGACGTCATATTCAGTATCATAATAGTTCATAGAAAGGAAAGTACACACCACCATACATATAAAAAGGTTTTAAAAATGTTTACATAATTGTATTCATTACATGTTCAAAAGATAAACACATAAACATCTTTCAAAAGAAGTAATTAACGCCAGCGTGTTAATCCCCAAAAGTTGATTTCCAAACCTGCTTAGCGGTTCCCTGAGAATACAAGTTATTTCAAAGAGAAAGTGTCAACAATTAAGTTGGTGAGTTCATAAGTGGTTTAGAAACTTTGTATGCCATTCCAAATTGAGAGTATGTTTTCCAAGAAAATCCCTTATTTTCTTATAAAAGTGTGAAATGCATGAGAATATTTGTATTGAATAATGTAGATAGTTGAATCAAGAAAATCCCTTATTTTCCTATTAGTTGTTTGTTTTGTATACCGGGAAAATCCCATATTTTCCTAAAGTGATAGTTAGCCTAATGTCCTAGACTAAAAACCGAAAGCAAAAGACATGCCTTAGGGAGTTAGAGCATAGATTTATATAATAAAACCTATTAGAAGATTTCAGTTTGTTAGATGAAGAATAGTTTTAATAACTACTCATTCATCAATCAGAAGTACTATAATAATTGTATATCCGATGAGTTTTATAACCATACTAAACATAATATGCCTGTAGCAACATTCTTCAGGCGTCGTAGCGTTATGACAAACTGTCACCCCAAAGGACGGACTGTAGCTAACAGTCAGGGCGCGGGATCATGACTTCCCGTATAGATCTATACACATTTGACACGTTCTCCGAACGGGAGACTCTGGTTATAGACAGGACTTGAAGCGGTACCTTTTAGCAAAAAGGTATTATTTAAAGATGTACACGTCTCACGGATTCTCAACTAAGTCTGTATTAAAGTAGTAGTTTCGTATGCAAAGTTTATCCTTTTTCACAATGTTCGACAATGCATAAATCATAAGTTTTTAAAATGTATTAAAACGGTTTAGCAACGAAGGATGCTTTGGAATTGCTAAATATTTTGTATAAATCTAGTGCATTCAAAATGTGACAAGAGTTTTCACATAGTAGTAGTGAATCACAAGTGATTCATTTGATAAAAACGAGTACAGTGAAACTTTTTTAAATACACGATAATAACCGTATGTTTACTTGTATTCCCCCCTTAAAAGAGTATAAAAAGCATTTAAAATATATTTAAAAAATGTGTTTGTAGGGGTATGAACTCACCAGAAAGTGTGAAGAAAGCGAGATGGAAACCGGGCAGAATTTCGTCTCGGGAAACGGATTTTTCTCGGGAATCACGGGAGTAAAAACGATCTTCGGGACTTGGGCAAAATGACCAGGGCTTCGGGTTAGCACGGGCACGGAAAACGAGGCAAAACGCAAGAGAAACGAGAGGAAATGAACAAGTTTTCCCAAAACCCTCGCATCCCTTTTATAGGGGCTGAGAGGCCTCGGTACGCGGGGCGTATGGGCGTACGCCGGGCGTACCCGTGCGTCATGCATGACCGAGTCCTCGACTGCCCCGGAGCTCGGATGGGACAGGGCATAGCTCGCATAGGAGGCGACGTGGTCGAACCGAGGCCCTTGATTTGAGTACGCGGGGCGTACGAGGGTACGCAGGGCGTACCTCGGTTCCATCTGCTGACTCCTCTTCGGATATTACCAAGAGTTTAAAATTAAAAAAATATATTAATTATTTATTAAACTTCAAAAATTCATATCTCCTTCATACGAACTCCGTTTTCGACGTTCTTTATATCCACACGTAGGTGAGATTAAGATCTACAACTTTCGTTTAGATTCCGTCGGCAAATTTCGAAATTATTTTTATTATTTATTTTTAAAAGGCCGTGTTTAAGGAATTTCTTTAGAAATTCACAAGTTCTTTATTTGACGTCGGTTTTTGCCAGACTTTTTACCGCTGAATTACCATTGTCGAGACCTTCGATTCTCGTTTAGGTCATTCCGGTCAAAAGTCGCTCGATCTCCGATTCGAGTTTTTAGCTGCCTGCTGCTAAGCCGAACTAAAAAAATCATAAATTCAATTTACGAAGTCGGATTTGAGCGTTCTTTTTATGTACTTTTGCAGTTTAACGATATCTATGACTTTCATTTAGACACCTAAGGTCAAAAAGTATTTTATTGAAACTTTGCGTTTTTACGTAACTTCGTATTGCCGGTTTTTGTCGGAAAACTTAGAATGATCATAACTTCTTCGTTATAACTCGGATTTTAGTGTTCTTTATATGCTTGGAAATCTTAAGACGATATCTACTACATAGCGTACTCCAACCAGAGCTTTTGAATACTTCATTTTTCGATGGTATCCCAATTACTTTTTCCAAGAGGTTACAAGACTCGATTTTCAATGATCTGAAATGACGGGTTGTTACATCATCCCCCCGTTAGAGGGAATTTCGTCCCGAAATTTTAATACAAAAGAAAAGTTTTATGGCCTGAGGAAGAGGTGTGGATACTTTTGATGCATTTGATCTTCTCGTTCCCACGTGAACTCAGGTCCCCTCTTAGCATTCCATCGGACCTTTACTATTGGAATGCGACTCTGTTTAGTTCGCTTAACTTCCCTGTCCATGATCTCGACGGGTTCTTCCACAAAGTTAAGATTTTCATTTAGTTCGATTTCATCGAGTGGAATTACTAGTGTTTCGTCGGACAAACACTTTTTCAGGTTCGACACGTGGAATACTGGATGTACTTTGTTAAGCTCGATCGGAAGTTGGAGTTTGTAGGCCACTGGACCAACTCTTGAAATGATTTTGAAGGGTCCATTGTACCTAGGATTTAGCTTCCCACGTTTTCCAAAGCGTATCATGCCCTTCCAAGGTGAGACCTTCAGTAGTACACAGTCGCCAATCTGGAATTCCAAGGGTTTACGTCTTTTGTCGGCATAGCTCTTTTGCCTTTCCCTTGAGGATTTCAGTCGTTCTCGTATTTGCACGATCTTTTCAGTCGTTTCTCTGATGATCTTCGGACCAATGAGGGTGCTATATGGGACTAGAGCTTTTGCCAATTGCGTGTCGCCCACTTCTGTCCAGCACAGAGGTGATCTGCACTTACGGCCGTAAAGGGCTTCAAAGGGAGCAGTCTTGATACTAGTATGATAACTATTGTTATAAGAGAACTCGACCAAAGGTAAGTGAACATCCCATGCTTTACCAAAGTCGATTACACATGCTCGCAACATGTCTTCCAAGGTTTGGATTGTTCTCTCACTCTGTCCATCAGTTTGTGGGTGGTATGCTGTACTCATATCCAACCTTGTTCCCATGGATTTTTGCAATGATTGCCAGAATCTGGAAGTGAATCTGCTGTCTCTATCTGAGATGATGGACATCGGCACTCCATGAAGTCGTACTATCTCCCGGATGTAGGTTCTTGATAGTTTTTCCATCTTATCAGTTTCCTTGATCGGTAAGAAATGAGCGGACTTGGTTAGTCTGTCGACGATCACCCAAATAGTATCTTGGCCACCCTGAGTTTTGGGCAGTTTCGTTATAAAGTCCATGGAAATCTGCTCGCATTTCCACTCAGGTATTTCAGGTTGTTGGAGTAGGCCTGAGGGTTTCTAGTGTTCTATTTTTATCTTGGCACAAGTCAAACACTTGCTCACATAGGTAGCAATCTCCGCTTTCATGTTTGGCCACCAGTAGAGTTGCTTGAGATCTAGATACATCTTGTCTGACCTTGGGTGTACGGAGTATGGAGTCTTGTGTGCCTCGCTCATAACTACCTCTCTGAATCCACCAAACTTGGGTGTCCAGATTCGGTTCATGAAGTAGCGTGCTCCGTCACTCTTGATTTATAAGTTCTTGTCCATTCCTCTAAGGGTCTCACCTGTCACGTTTTCGGGTTTCAAGGCCTCTATTTGAGCTTCCTTGACTTGTGCTGATAGGTGCGAATAGATCGACATGGCTAATGACTTCACTCTTCGGCCAGAGTACTCCTTACGACTAAAGCCATTGGCCACGACATTTGCCTTTCCCGGATGATAGCGAATCTCACATTCGTAGTCATTGAGCAATTCGACCCAACGTCGCTGTCTCATGTTTAACTCTTTCTGGTCGAAGATGTGCTGGAGGCTCTTGTGGTCTGTAAAGATAGTGCACTTGGTACCGTATAGGTAGTGCCTCCAGATTTTAAGAGCGAAGATCACCGCTCCAAGTTCTAAGTCATGAGTGGTGTAATTGACCTCATGCGTTTTCAGTTGTCGTGAGGCATATGCAATAACCTTTCCCCTCTGCATTAGCACACAGCCCAGTCCTTGCTTCGAAGCGTCGCAATACACCACAAAATCTTCGGTCCCCTCTGGAAGAGAAAGGATGGGTGCACTGCAAAGGGCCTGTTTCAAAGTCTGAAATGCAGTATCTTGCTTTTCTCCCCAGTTGTAGGTCGCACCTTTCTGGGTTAAAGCGGTAAGAGGTTTTGCGATGCTGGAGAAATTCTGAATGAACCTTCGATAATAACCAGCAAGACCTAGAAATTGGCGAATCTCTGTTGGAGTAGTTGGGGCAGACCAATTTTTGATAGCCTTGATTTTTTATGGGTCCACGTGGATTCCTTCCTTGCTGACTACGTGACCGAGGAAGTCCACTTTTCTAATCCAAAACTCACACTTTGAGAATTTTGCATAAAGTCTCTCAGTTCGTAACGTCTCTAAGACTTTTCTCAGATGTTGACTATGCTCTTCTTTATTCTTTGAATAAATGAGTATATCGTCTATGAATACGATCACAAATTTATCCAAGAATGGACGACATACCCGATTCATTAGATCCATGAATACGGCCGGGGCATTGGTTAGTCCGAACGGCATCACTACGAACTCGTAATGTTCGTACCTCGTTCGGAAGGCCATCTTGGGAACATCGCTCTCCAGGACTCGCAGCTGGTGATATCCCGACCTCAGATCGATCTTGGAGAAGTAGTTGGCTCCTTGGAGTTGGTCGAATAAGTCGTCGATTCGGGATAGGGGGTATCGGTTCTTGATGGTAAGTTTGTTGAGTTCTCGGTAGTCGATGCACATCCTGAATGATCCATCCTTCTTTTCACGAACAAGACGGGTGCTCCCCATGGCGAGAAGCTCGGCCTGATGAATCCTTTTCCAAGTAGCTCATTCAGTTGGCTGGATAGCTCCTGCATCTCTGTCGGGGCTAATCGATAGGGTGCTTTGGCTACTGGGGTAGCTCCGGGAACCAGATCGATTCTGAACTTGACTTGTCTCGTGGGTGGTATTCCCGGAAGGTCCTCGGGAAAAACGTCAGGAAAATCGCATACATCGGGCACATTCTTGACGTCCTGGACTTCGCGTTTCACATCTACAACATGTGCCAAAAACGCATGACACTCTTTGCGTAGGCACTTCTGAGCTTGGATACATGAGATGATACGAAGAGTGGTACTGGGTTTGTCGCCCAAGACAATGAAAGTTTCGCCGGTTGGCAGATTAAGACGAACGGCCTTATCGTAACATAAAATGTCTGCATGATGAGAACTCAGCCAATCCATGCCAATGATGACATCGAAACTCTTAATCGAGACTGGCATGAGGCTGATTGTAAAGGGATTATCGTTTAGAGTTAGAGTACAGTTTAAGTATATCTCCTTGGTGCCTTCGGTTTTATCGTTGGCCATTTCTACTATAAACGGTTCACTTAATGATTGTGGTAATGGCTTTAGCAGGCCTTTAAAATTGTGACTCATAAAACTTCTCTCCGCACCACTATCAAACAAAATGCATGCATACGAGTTATCGAGAAGAAATGTACCCGTAACAACAGTGGGGTCCGCAACGGCTTCATCTTGTCCCATTGCGAATACTCGGCCCCTTCCGCCGGTATTCCTGTTGTTTGCCTTCGGGCAGTCCCTGCGGTAGTGCCCCGTGTCTCCGCACTCAAAGCAGGCGCGGCTTACTTCGGTATTAGTAGTGGGGGCGGGTTGTTGGGTTGGCTCTTTGCAATAGCGGGCTGTATGTCCCTTCTTATTGCACCTGGTGCATTGAAGATCACGGCAGAGACCCTGGTGGTGGAAGTTGCATTGGTTGCATTTCGGGAGTTTCCCATTGTATGAGCTTGTGGGGGTAGTATTGGTAGGTACAGTAATAGCGTGGATCGCTACTACTTGTTGTTTCTTAGGGTTCTCCTGTAGGGTTTGCCCCCTTCTCTTGTTCCAAGGCCTATTCTGGCCCTGTGCCTCCTTAGATGGATTGGCAGTAGTTGCAATGGTACCCTGTTTTACCCCGTGGTCGATGAGTCGCTGAGCCAGGTGTTTAGCGCTGTTGTAGGTGATAGGGTTGGAAGCTAGGACATGCCCTTGAATCTGGGGTGACAACCCCCAAATGTACCTTTCAACCTTCTTTGATTCTGGGTTGACCATGGTAGGGCATAATGCAGCGAGGTCGTTGAACCTAGCTGTGTAGGTGACTAGATCAGATCCAGTCATTTTCAGATTCCAGAGCTCCTGCTCAAGCTTTTGCACTTCGCCCCTTGGGCAGTATTCTTCCAGTAGTAGAACCTTCAGATCTTCCCAACTCATGGCGTTGGCGACAGTGAGCGTCACCGAATTCACATGGCTTTTCCACCAAGTGAGGGCTCGATCTATGAAGGTGCAAGCAGCGAACTTGACCTTGCTTGTTTCTTGGCACGAGCAGATCTCGAAGACTGTTTCGGTCTTTTCGAACCATTTCATTAGTGCAATGACTCCTCCCATGCCATTAAAATTCTTTGGCTTTGAGTTGGAGAACTCCTTGTAGGTACACTCCCTCACTTGACCACGGCCGGTGCCATGATTTGAATGATTCGTGCTGCTTCCTGTACCTCCATTTGCATTGGAGTTTATTTGTGAGAGAGCTGCTGTTACTGTTGCTCTGATACCAATCTGTCACACCCCCAAACCAGAACGGAGGAAACGTTTGGGGGCGGAGGACGTCATATTCAGTATCATAACAGTTCATAGAAAGGAAAGTACACACCACCATACATATAAAAAGGTTTTAAAAATTTTTACATAATTGTATTCATTACATGTTCAAAAGATAAACACATAAACATCTTTCAAAAGAAGTAATTAACGCCAGCGCGTTAATCCCCAAAAGTTGATTTCCGAACCTGCTTAGCGGTTCCCTGAGAATACAAGTTATTTCAAAGAGAAAGTGTCAACAATTAAGTTGGTGAGTTCATAAGTGGTTTAGAAAATTTGTATGCCATTCCAAATTGAGAGTATGTTTTCCAAGAAAATCCCTTATTTTCTTATAAAAGTGTGAAATGCATGAGAATATTTGTATTGAATAATGTAGATAGTTGAATCAAGAAAATCCCTTATTTTCCTATTAGTTGTTTGTTTTGTATACCGGGAAAATCCCATATTTTCCTAAAGTGATAGTTAGCCTAATGTCCCAGACTAAAAACCGAAAGCAAAAGACATGCCTTAGGGAGTTAGAGCATAGATTTATATAATAAAACCTATTAGAAGATTTCAGTTTGTTAGATGAAGAATAGTTTTAATAACTACTCATTCATCAATCAGAAGTACTATAATAATTGTATATCCGATGAGTTTTATAACCATACTAAACATAATATGCCTGTAGCGACGTTCTTCAGGCGTTGTAGCGTTATGACAAACTGTCACCCCAAAGGACGGACTGTAGCTAACAGTCAGGGCGCGAGATCATGACTTCCCGTATAGATCTATACACATTTGACACGTTCTCCGAACGGGAGACTCTGGTTATAGACATGACTTGAAGCGGTACCTTTCAGCAAAAAGGTATTATTTGAAGATGTACACGTCTCACGGATTCTCAACTAAGTCTGTATTAAAGTAGTAGTTTCGTATGCAAAGTTTATCCTTTTTCACAATGTTCGACAATGCATAAATCATAAGTTTTTAAAATGTATTAAAACGGTTTAGCAACGAAGGATGCTTTGGAATTGCTAAATACTTTGTATAAATCTAGTGCATTCAAAATGTGACAAGAGTTTTCACATAGTAGTAGTGAATCACAAGTGATTCATTTGATAAAAACGAGTACAGTGAAGCTTTATGAAATACACGATAATAACCGTATGTTTACTTGTATTCCCCCCCCTTAAAAGAGTATAAAAAGCATTTAAAATGTATTTAAAAAATGTGTTTGTAGGGGTATGAACTCACCAGAAGGTGTGAAGAAAGCGAGATGGAAACCGGGCAGAATTTCGTCTCGGGAAACGGATTTTTCTCGGGAATCTCGGGAGTAAAAACGATCTTCGGGACTTGGGCAAAATGACCAGGGCTTCGGGTTAGCACGGGCACGGAAAATGAGGCAAAACGCAAGAGAAACGAGAGGAAATGAACAAGTTTTCCCGGAACCCTCGCATCCCTTTTATAGGGGCTGAGAGGCCTCGGTACGCGGGGCGTACGGGCGTACGCGGGGGGTACCCGTGCGTCATGCATGACCGAGTCCTTGACTGCCCCGGAGCTCGGATGGGACGTGGCATAGCTCGCATAGGAGGCGACGTGGTCGAACCGAGGCCCTTGATTTGAGTACGCGGGGCGTACGAGGGTACGCAGGGCGTACCTCGGTTCCATCTGCTGACTCATCTTCGGATATTACCAAGAGTTTAAAATTAAAAATATATATTAATTATTTATTAAACTTCAAAAATTCATATCTCCTTCATACGAACTCCGTTTTCGACGTTCTTTATATCCACGCGTAGGTGAGATTAAGATCTACAACTTTCGTTTAGATTCCGTCGGCAAATTTCGAAATTATTTTTATTATTTATTTTTAAAAGGCCGTGTTTAAGGAATTTCTTTAGAAATTCACAACTTCTTTATCTGACGTCGGTTTTTGCTAGACTTTTTACCGCTGAATTACCATTGTCGAGACCTTCGATTCTCGTTTAGGTCATTCCGGCCAAAAGTCGCTCGATCTCCGATTCGAGTTTTTAGCTGCCTGCTGCTAAGCCGAACTAAAAAAATCATAAATTCAATTTACGAAGTCGGATTTAGGCGTTCTTTTTATGTACTTTTGCAGTTTAACGATATCTATGACTTTCATTTAGACACCTAAGGTCAAAAAATATTTTATTGAAACTTTGCGTTTTTACGTAACTTCGTATTGCCGGTTTTTGTCGGAAAACTTAGAATGGTCATAACTTCTTCGTTATAACTCAGATTTTTGTGTTCTTTATATGCTTGGAAATCTTAAGACAATATCTACTACATAGCGTACTCCAACCAGAGCTTTTGAATACTTCATTTTTCGATGGTATCCCAATTACTTTTTCCAAGAGGTTACAAGACTCGATTTTCAATGACCTGAAATGACGGGTTGTTACATATATTACAGGAGTAACAAGAATAGAGTAAAATAATATTAATCATATAGTCAACTTAAATAATATTCACAAACATTGTAATCAAAATATACATAGAATTTATACATATAGAAAGTGTAACGTATTTCATAAAATGAAAGCTACATTAATTGTACCTATTATTCAACATGTTTCTTGTCTTCAGCAATGCAGGTGGTATGTATTTTACTTTGCGCTTTGTTGGGTTGACAAATTCACCCTCCATACTTGAAGTTGTAATTGGTACCTATAGCAACACAATCTGTATGTATCGTCTAACATTAAAACAAAAATGATTAAAAGAAATAAATACTTAAAAATATATAACAGAATAAACAAATCTGTCCATGTAATATTACAAGGTCTTTTGTCCAAGAAACAAAACATTTATGTGCTTCTCCAACTAATATGTGCTCGGTAGTTTGAACTAATAAATATGCATTCTCCTTTAAAACATCTTCAATGGACACATTATAGCAGCCACCTTGCAGTGGAATCCCATAAATATATTGCTTTCCTATTGAGAAGTAAGTTTTACCATGGGCAACAAGGTTTCTTGCTATTTGTTCTGCTATGTATAGATCACAGTTTATCTCCGATAAAGAATTATAAAATAGTAAGAACAAATATATATTTATAGGATGATGCAATACATACTTGTATATCTATTGGTGCCTGAGGTTGTGGTGTTTTTTACTGCAAACTTATTTTCTTGAGTTTTCCAAATTCCTGAAAACTATTAATGTACTTAAATATGTGTAATCTTAAATAAGTGAAAATAATATATTAAAAATTTTGAACTTTACAAGTTTTTACTTACTGGAGAAACTGATTTGTTTGTGTCGTTTGTATTTTTTTCCTGTGTTGGAGTGCATTCAGATGCAACAATTTTGTTCACATAAATTACCTATAACAAATATAGAAGAAAAGTATAAGTTGGTTGTATGTAAATAAAAAAACAATCTTCTGCAGTAAAAGAATGTTAACATTGTACTTATTGGTGTTATGGACTCAATTGTATGTGATTTGATTTTTTTATTCATTGGAGTGGTCTCCAATGAAACATTGTTGCCCATAGATGACATTACATGAACAATAAAGAAAAAAGGTATAAGTTTGCATTATAAAAATGTTAAGTAATTACATACCGGTGCTGATGATACCTTTGCTTTTGTTTTATTCTTGGTTGTGACTGGAGTGGGCTCTAATCCAACATTTTTTCCCACAGATGAAATGATATTAAAAACTAAAGAAGAAAACTATAACTACATTTAATCTAAATACCATAAATCTATAATTTTGTAGTATAAGGACGTTAAATTAATAGTTACTTGTCTTGATGACTCATTTTTCTTTGTTAGGTTATTGTCATAGATTGAAGTGGGCTCTAATTCAACAGTCTTGTCTACTGACAAAGGTACCTGCATCAAAAATAAGGAAAAATATAAATATAACTCATATAAATTAAAAAATAAATAAACTTCTATTATCTGGATATTAAGTATCATCTTGAAATTTGTAATGTATTGAATGGGTTGAAGAGGAGAATTCACTCACTTCTGATATAGACAAATCTTCTGGCATTGATAGACCTGGTACCTCAATCCCTTGCGTTTTGAGTGCGGACAAAGCTTGTTTTAATATTTTGTTTTGTTTTATAACCTCCCTTATTTTATCATCTTTTTCTTCATGCTCTTTTTTACTGTTCTCTAATTCACTTTTCAGTTCACTCATCTCGTTGCTGAAAGATCTCTTGCTTCTTGGCAGATTAAAGTACTTGTTTCGTGTAACTCCGAAGCCAACCCCCTTGAAGGACCTACCTTTTTCCTTGCCAAATACTAGTGTAATTACATTTGTGTCTGTAGTAGTGTTGATTATGATGACATATGCGTAATTGATAAGATCTAGTGAATCATTGTAAGAATCATGAACACAAGGAGTAAATAAATCTTGTTTAAGCTCTCATTAGATCTAGAAAGAAAATACAAAGTGGGTCTTGTACAGTTCTATCTATAGTCTAACTCTCCAAATGAACATTACATTAATGAGTGTCACTCACTTCCTATTTATATGAAAGACAACTCATTACACAATACAAGAGGTTAAGCACAAATGACATCCAAGAGTGACTTTGCACCCTAACATCCCCCCTCCCCCCTCAAAGTTATGATTGGATGTCCCGACTTCAATATCCAATGAGCTCGCGCGATTAAGACCAACTCCCCCTCGAAGCAACACCGGTCCTCAAATCCGCAAATGAATACCCGAGAAGCTTCGAATACCCACTCTTCATTCTGCCCCTTTTTATAATAAAAAAATGATTGTAAAACTCATTAAGGTTGAGAAGAGCCCGATGAATAATCTTCACAAAACTCCCCCTTGATGTGTGCAATCATGAAAAACTTGCATGGAAACACAATCACGAAAAAGTCACGAAAAATTTCCAAATTTTAGAAAATTTTCGACTTTTGGGTGAGAGTTGCAAGAATTTCGAAAAATTGGGTAAAAACTACCACTTTCAGAATTTTGTAGGGACCCGTTGCGCCAATAACAGTCTAAGATGCAAAACACTCCTCCAATTGCAGAACTGGGCATAAAGCGTTAATTCACATAAACTATAGGGATTGAACTTGAAACTTCTTCATATTTCTCGGAATTTTTAGTCCTATTTCAAAGTTGGGTAGTTTCTGCCAACATTTCGAAACTTGAGGGACTACATGCAAAAAGTTTTCATTCTTCTCAGACTTTTACTCCATTTCGAATCTGGACCATATTTGCCATTTCATAAGGGTGTATTTTGAAAATATTTTTTTTCTTCTTCACTTCGTTATATCAGTCATTATTCAACATCGACGACCGAAATTGATAATGAAATCGAGTTATACCCTTGACATCGATGCTCGAAAAAGGACCCTCTCGACATCGATCTTGTTGCTTCGAAATTGATCGACCCATGACTTCGCTTTTAACAAATTGCCATCGACATGAAAACTTCGATCGTAGATCCTTCCCAAATCGGATTTGATTCCCAGTGACACACTCGATGTCGAACTCTAACACCAATCAAAGCTTCGAAATTCAGTCAATAATTATCGATATCCTTCCCAAAACCAATAGGTGACCATCGACTCCAAATGAAACTCGATATCGATACTTCGAGACCCCAAAATCGAATTCCCAAACACACATTTTAGCTTTCAATCTTTCGTTCCCATGTCTTCTGCATTGCCTTCAAAAGTCAAATTTGACTTTTCATTTTTCACTCTTCGATTTGCAGACTTTCACATTCAATCCACATAATACTTCAATCGTGATAACTCCAAGTTCACTTCGATCTTATTCACCTGTTCGACCAAGTTCACCTCACCATTTTGACTGTATTTTGATTTCAGGTAGCCCAAGCACACGATCTGTGCGAACGAACAAAGTCAGTCACAACTTGTTCGACTCCAATACCCTACTTCAAATCAAAATTGACACTTCATATTGAAATCAAATCCTCTCGACATCAAAGTATTCATATTTCGAAATTAATATTGATCACAAACCATTCGATTTCCAAAATCTTTTCAAGATGCGAACAAGAATTATCACACAGTGTGTGACATTAATAACACAAACCCAATCAATTTCAGAGGTAGACTCCAATCAAACACAATTTCGAAACAAAACAACCTTTGTTCGAAATTTAACAATCAATTTCTAACTTCAATCCCTTGAATCAACACTTGAAAGTCTTCAATTGACTTTTTCAAGTTTGACTTTTGTTTTTAATCGAATCCAAGAATCAAGAACTAGTCAAAATCGAAATCGTTTCTAGAATACTAACAAAAACATCAGTTGATTCCAACCAAATACGAATCAAACATCAGCCATCAATTGAAGAATTGACTTAACCAAAATCGATTCCTGATGTGAGCAATAACAGGTTAATTCGATCTCAAACCATATTTGAAACTGATTATGTGGTCAACTCCAAGTTCTTCAAGAAATCAATTGAAATTCAGTTTTAATTTCAATTTTAAGATATGATAATTAAACAGCGACGATTTTGAACAAGAATAGAAAAGCGAGACTTGGAACAACGAGAAAAGAAAAAGCATATAATGAATCAGTTCCATGAACAGTTTCGAATAGATGATTGGGCTCAAAATAAATGGTCCATGAACAGTAATGATTATATGTTTTGATTGACTTGATTTGATGAACAGTAAAAAGAAATTTGAGAAATTGATTTTGATTTTTGGAATTTGATCTAAAAAATATAATAATCGGATCATTCAATCATTCAATGGGGGTAGAAACGGATTTGATCCAATAAGATAAATCGATGAAAAATGAAAAATGCAAAACACCAATTGAAATCATGAAAGTTTTGAAATCCATTTGAGATTTTGTGATACCTTTTTGACAATCCGAGTTCCATTTGCAACGAACGAATAAAATTTTGAAGATCTTGGTTCTTTTGTTGGAACGAGAAAATCTCAAATTTGAACATTGTATCACTCATGATGCGTGTTGTACAACTCATTCTTTGTGTTCTTCAACGATCTAACATCATCTTCATATGAATCATCAACACTTTTGGGTTTTGACTTCAAATTCAATGTCACACTTTGAGATTGTTGCGTTGGAACCCAAATTTGCTTCATTGATTTCGGCTTCACAACAACATTTGACAATTTTTGTGAATAAACCTGCTTGTTTTTACGTTTGATCTTTTTTTTTTTTTTTTTCTTTTTCATCTTCTTGGAACTTCAAAATTTGAATTCATGAACAAACCTATTTTCCACAACTTCAACTTGAAAAGTTTGTATCATATCTTTTGGAGTTTGATATTTGTGAATTTATTAGATTAACAACTTTCAATAAGAGATCATTCCTTTAAACGAATCACAAGAACACAAAATATCATCGGTTTGACCTCCAATTGAGCAAAAAACAGTTTCATCTTCATGAGAATCAACTTGAATCTTCTTATCATGAACTTCAAGAACATCAAGAACATCACATTGAACTCCATAGTCTTGAACTTCAACCTAATTAAGAGCATGAAGATCACTTGGGTTTTCAATAAGAGAAATGTATTTCTTATTAAACAAATCTCTTTATTCTCATTCCTTTTGATTTTCACTCCAAGATACCATGATCAAGGAGATTTCAACCAAGCATCCAATCTTCAAAAGTGGTTGAAAAATCAATCTTCCATGATCATCCTTCAAATCTACATAAGAGACCATACTACCCCATGAAATCAAGCCACCTTTCAACAATAATTCATAGAATTGATTTTCGTTGACTTTGTATTTGACATCTTCAATGATCACAACCCAAGAATCATAAGACAAGTACACCATCTTTGATCAATGGATAAGATCTTGAGTTTTTCTAGAGAAAGAAAGTGATTTTGAATGGGGTTTCTAGAGAGAGAAAGCAAAAATCATTTGAATTCTAGTGAAGAAAATCGAATTATGAATTAAATCAAGGATGAATTCGATTCCTAGAATCCAAAAATTCTCTAAAACATGACTATCAAAACACAATGAAGAATCACCAAATCTAGAATGTCATCATTGGTCAATTCTTGATAAAATCAAGAACACCCGCTCTGTTACCAATTGTAGTTGTGTTCATTATGATGACATATGCGGAATTAATAAGATCTAGTGAATCATTGTAAGAATCATGAATACAAGGAGTAAATAAATCTGGTTTAAGCTCTCATTAGATTTAGAAAGAAAATACAAAATGGTCTTATACAATTCTCTCTCTAGTCTAACCCTCCATATGAACATTACATAAATGAGTGTCACTCACTTCCTCTTTATAGGAAAGACAACTCATTACATGTAACACCCGTGTTTCGAGGCTAAGCATTGATGCGATGATGTAATAGTCTAGGTCAACCATTGTAACCTATTTTAAAGTAATAAAGATGAATTGCTTGAATATTATGTGAATTATGTGATTTTATGTGATTATATACTTGTTTGTAAAGATATAATAAAAATAAGCGTCAAAAATAAAACGTTAGATAAGCCCGATATCTATGAAGAAAGTTGTAGTGGCCGTGACAAGGATTTCGGAGTTATAAAGGACGCCAAAATCCGAGTTATAACGAGAAGTTATGAGCTGTCGAAATTTCGCCACAAAACCCGCACGACGTTGCGCGACGTAAAAAGTGAGTTTACGATAAAGTGCTTTTTAGCCTTAGCGATCTTAACGAAAGTTGTAGTGTTCGTTAAACTGAGAGCGTGCATAAAAAGAACGCCCAAATCTGACTTCGTATGAGGATGTTATGATTTTTCCAAGTTTCGGATTAACAATACACTGCCCGGAGTTCGAATAGTAGACCGAACAATTTCAGCCGACACAACCTAAACGAGAATCGAGGGTCTAATTAATAGTAGCTCAACGATAAAAAACATACGAAAACGGATGTCAGATGAAGAAGTTATGAATTTTTAATGGACTTTTCCTGTCCCGGCCTGTTAAAAATATAACTTAAAAAAGAAAGTCAAAATTAGCTGACGGAGTCAAAATGAAAGTTGTAGAGTACGGTCTCACCTATGTGTGGATATAAAGAATCTCGAAAATGGAGCTCGTATGCGAAAGTTATGAATTTTTGAAGTCGGAATGGCTAAATGTGAGCTGGATGTGATGGGTATGCCCAACGTACCTTCGAATGCCTCGCATTCGGTGTACGTCATACGTACGAGAAGCGAATGCCCATAGTCTTTTTCGTTGTGCGGTCCGAAGCGAGCCACGTAGCCCCAGCGAATCTCGGACACCTGTCCTCTACGTGCAACGTACCACCGAGGGTACGCCCAACGTAATCCGAAACCTCGGCCCTATAAAAGGGGGTGCAAGGTAGCCTCATTTCTCACTCTTTTAAGCTCTTTCTTTCTCTCTCTACTCTCTCTCTAGCCACCCGAAACCACCCCAAAGCCTAGTGAACCTCCCTAACACTAGAAGAAAGCCCCAGAGTGCCTGAAGGCTCCAAGAAAAAGAGTTTTTTGGTTTAGAAACTCTACCCCCGCAGAGCTTGATTTTCAAGCAAACCTCTCGGTTTGGTCAAAGAAGATCATTTTAAGAAGCGAAGTGTTGTCCAAATCACCACCTTATCAAATGAGTGTATAGTCACTTTCATCTTACACATAGATATGAAGTATTTTATATAAATTACGTGTTATGTGTATATATAATATCTGTTTACTTGAGATCTATGTTGGATGAAAGATCTAAGCCTCTTTCTATTTAGATCTGAAATATTCTTTCAGATCTAAACTTTTTCTTTCAGATCTTAACTTTTTCCTTCAGATCTAGAATTTCTCACTTCAGATCTAAACCGTATATATATATATATATATATATATATATATATATATATATATATATATATATAATCCTTGAGATCTATGCTGTATGAAAGATTTAAACTTCGTTTTCATATCTAAACTGTATATGTATTTTATATCTACAAATATGTTGGGCAAAACATGGATAGATAAAATAGTTGGTGTGTGATGAAATAAAATTATGAGAGGCCTCGGTGTTGACGATGATCCAGTCATCTAGCGGAGTATTGATGATGACCACAGACTTTTCTAGGAAATCAAGTGGAACGCTAGCAAGCTCGCAAGCTATAAGTGTTTGTGAACGATGTGTTCACCGGTGTACTCCATCCTCCTCATGGTTGGCTTACGGACCTATATGAATGAGGAATCCCCTCAACAGTAGTGTCTACCCCGATGATAATCCTTAGGCTAGGTCCTTTTTATGAGATGCTTTAGGGACGTAAAGTGAGGATAACGGGAACGGGTAATCAAGTTTGTTAGGTTTCATGAAAATAATAAACTTATTTATTGTGGGTTGAAAACCCTATACGCTCACCAGGATCCGTAGCCAGACTTGTATTATAGGTAGTGGTAAGAGCATAGTTGGATGATCTGACGAGAGATTATGGATTTTAGGCCAGTAGAAAATAAATTGAATGTTGTAAGGCCTATGTTGTTTTTTAGGCCAATTTTGTTTTGTGGCCTAGGATGTTTTTGGTTTATGCTTTTGATCTGTATTGATGTTGACATCCCGAGTTTTGTAATACAATGAAAATATATTTCTTTAAGGAAATGCTTTGATAAATTTTTATCATATTTTGTTTTAGGAACAAATTCCGGAACACTTTTCATTGAAAGATTACTCTGATTCTATTATAAAAGCATAAAGAAAATTGGTCTTTTCTGGCCGTGAAATTGGGGATGTCACATTACACAATACAAGAGGGTAAGCATAAATGACATCCAAGAGTGACTTTTCACCATAACATTCCTTATCAAGCTGCAAGTCCCTTTCTTAGACTTCTTTTTCTTTCTCAAGCTAAAAGAAAAATTGTCGATAAAATGGTAAAATAGCATAAACTTATCAAAATGGTATAATTAACACTCATAAAACTTGCAATCTCATCTACTTTCACTATGGCGTTTGGATAAACAATGTGGCATTTTTTGTTTTCACACGCTTTACACCACATTAATGACTAGAGGGCCTGCTCATCTTTGCCAATTACGTTTTCTTCAGCCTTATAGTCATTAAAAAAAACAATTATTATAAGGAAACACATGCAATCACAATTTAATAATACATTGTACATACCAATTTCTCATGTACATAACAATATCCCCCTCGTCCCATCCTATGGTAATAAGCCAAATTGGCACGTGCTACCACATTTCTTTTCGACACATCCTAATTTAGCAGTACATGTCAAAGAAATAATTACTTTTTTCTAAACAATTATATAATAAAATCTAAAAAACAATTATTATATGGAAACACAAGTAATCACAATTTAATAATATAGTGAACATACCAATTTTTCAAGTACATAACAATATCCCCCTTGTCCCATCCTATGCTGGTAAGCCAAATTGGCACATGCTGCCACATTTCTTTTCGACACATCCTTATATAGCAGTACATGTCAAAGAAATCATTATTTTTTTTTCTAAAAAATCATATAATAGAATTTAAAATTAAAGGATAATTCTACAATTTATACTTGGAAATACTCTGATTTTGTATGTTCTACATAAGCATCCCAATGTTTTTTTTATCAAGGATGATAAAACGTAATCGTTTAGGAATTCTCTTAAGTTTATCCGTATTTTTTAATTATGGATTTGTCTCTATGATAAACTTTACATCTAAAATTCCTTAGAAGGTTTCCAAGCTGACTCATTACATTTGGTCTTCGACTCACATCAATTTTATAGTTACACTACAACAATAAGAAGTTTTATGATAGGAATCAAACTAAATTGCAATTGAAAATATGAAAAACAAATGATTGAAAACTATTATTTTATACCGTTATCTCGTGCCATAATATGTCCTTAACTTCTTTAGATACGTTCTTCCAGCCAGTAACACTAAGGCCAACCCTCTCACATTCTAGGTCACCCGAAAAACTTGGAAATTCTAATCTATATTTCCCTTTTAGCCTTCCACGTCTGTCAAATCTTACATTTTTTCTTTTGCAACCATAATATACAAATTTAGACATCGTCTTAGCTAGTTTTTTTCAATCCCCTCTTCCTTGGTGGCTTTGTAGCGATGCTATTTGTGTAGATTCTTCTTCATGTGAATTACTATTGGAGTCACTGCTAAGTTCAGAGTTGTTATTATCTTCATCTTCATTTACATCAGCTACATTTTGCATGTCATCATAAAAAAGGTTTCCCAAATGTTCTTCATTAGAATACACTTCGTTTTCAATTTCATCTTCTGTCATGCCATCATACATATTGTTTTCCTCGTCCATGATGCTTCCTCATTCATGAAAATTGAATAACAAGTATGATTAGTGTTTTAATAATGTAAATTGCCCATATGACATTAATATATAACAACATCAACCATAATTAAATAGCACGGTAGTTGTAAGATTTTTTGAAATACTTATAGAAAACACACAACTCAATGTTGTATATAAATCATGTAGAAGTCGATAATGTTAATCAACGAATAACACTTCGGTTGTTATGGAATACTTAAAAGCGGTTTTAGGGTTTATAATAATCAGTTCCAAGATAAAAATTGCTTACCTAATATGTCGACATTTTCTTTGAAGATTCGAATTGGTATAGTTTTGGTGGTGACAATGAATATGAATTCCCACTTTGTGTTGGAGGCGAAATTCATCCTATAATCATTTTCTGAAACCCACATTCGTTCTTTAGCTGTGTTGATAAATTGAAATTGCTTCCAAAATATGATATGACACAAACTCAAGAACCCTAAAATTGATTTGAAAATTTTGGAATTTTCAGGGAATTATATGGTGGGATTGTTTAAATATTTTAAAAATAATTACATTATTGATCCTTTTAGATTAGTATTTCAATTTAGCCTACAAATCCATATAAAAGTTAAATGAATCAAAATTATTTTTAATAATATAAATAATGTAATGTCTAGACCTAACCACATACAATATATCTCTCCATTCAATCGTTTATGGGTCATGGGTCGAACCCAACATGCATGCTCCCTAACAACAAGATCATGTAAAGAACAAACCCATAACCCTAGACGCAACCACATTCAATATATCTTTCTGCTATATTGATTATGGGTCATGGGTTGAACCCAACATGTATGCTCCCTAACAACAAGATCATGCATAGAACCAACCAATAACTCTAGACCCAACCACATTCATTATATCTCTCCACTCGATCGATTATGGATCATGGGTCGAACCCAACATGCATGCTCCTTAATAACAAGATCATAGAACCAACCCATAACCTAATACCCAACCACATTCAATATATCTCTCCACTAGATCGATTATGGGTCATGGGTCGAACCCAAAATGGATGCTCCTTAACAACAAGATCATGCATAGAGCCAACCCATAACCCTAGACCCAACCACATTCAATGAATCTCTCTACTTGATTGATTATGGGTCATGGGTTGAAACCAACATGCATGCTCCCTAACAACAAGATCATGCATAGAACCAACCCACAAACCTAGACCCAACCACATTCAATATATCTCTCCACTCGACCAATTATGGGTCATTGGTCAAACCCAACGTGCATGCTCCCTAACAAGAAGATCATGCATAGAACCAACCCATAACCCTAGACCTAACCACATTTAATATATCTCTCCAATCAATCGACTATGGGTCATGGGTCAAACCCAACATGCACACTCCCTAACAACAAGATCATGCATAGAACCAACCAATAACTTTGACCCAACCACATTCAATATATCTCTCCACTTGATCGATTATGGGTCATGGGGCGAATCCAACATGCATGCTCCCTAACAACAAGATCATGCATAGAGAAAAGCCATAACCCTATACCCAACCACATTCAATATATCTTACCACTCGATCGATTATGGGTCATGGGTCGAACCCAACATGCATAATCCCTAACAAAAAGATCATGCATAGAACGAACCTATAACCTTATACCCAACCACATACAATATATCTCTCCACTCGATCGATTATGGGTCATGGGTCGAACCAAACATGCATGCTCCTTAACAATAAGATCATAGAGCCAACATATAACCCTAGACCCAACCATATTTAATATATATTTCCATTCGATCGATTATGGGTTATACGTCGAACCCAACATGCATACTACCTTAGAAAAAGATCATGCATAGAACCAACCCATAAGCCTAGACCCCACCACATATAATATATATCTCCGCTTGATAGATTATGAGTCATGGGTTAAACCCTCCATGCATGCTCTCTAACAACAAGATCATGCAAAGAACCAACCCATAACCCTAGACCCAAACACATACTTTTTTCATTATTATTATCGGTTGTAACAAAATCAAAATATTTATTTAACAATTTTTATCCTAAGTAATTTGCATTATTATTATTGAATTTACTTAATAAAAATCGTTAATGGCATAAGTGTCACACCCCAAAACCAAGAATGGCAGAAACGTTCTGGGGCAGAGGACGTCATGTACAGTATCACAACAATGAAAAGTAGTAAACAAGCAACAACATCATCCATTGCATTAATAATATAATTTTAATACAAGTGTGTTTTGACAAATTATGATAAATACTAAAGTATAATCAAAATGAAAGATGAGTCTTGAACGAGCTCCATCTTCTCTAAACCTTGCATTGGTACCTGTCTGTCATTGACCTGAGGATACAAGTTATTTTGAAAGCGAGTATCATCTTAAAGCCGGTGAGATCATAAGTATTTTAGTGTCTTAATTTGTATGTAAGAATTTGTACGAATGAAATGTAAGTATTTGTGTGTATTTGAAATATAAGTGTTTGTATGACATGAAATGAAAGACTTGAAAATGTTTTGAAAGAAAGTTCGTGTAAGTATGAAAATGTTTGTAAAACAATTGTAAACGTTTGAAAAACCCTAGAAATCCCTATGATTCCTGCTAGTATAAAAGGCAATCTTCTACCAAGACCTAACTGTTCTAATGTAGTCTTCTACCAAGACTTAAATGTTCTAAATGTAGTCTTCTACCAAGACTTAACTGTTCTAAATGTAGTCTTCTACCAAGACTTAAACTGTGCTACTATTATTATTATTATAAGAAATTGTATCCTTTGGTACTAAGATACTCGAATATAATTCACCTCATCGCTTATGTGAATGGGTCACAAGATAAAGGTAATAATATATATAACCTAAGTATTACCCTTTGGTACAAGGGTAGCTAACAGTGTTAACTGGAGACATCCGTAGATGTACATTCACCTCTGTTGCTAACAACTGGGTATAGGAATAATTAGTCCCTTAAAGTATACCTGTAATGGTATCAACCCTTGACATCCGTGGATGTGCTTTTATCTCTGTAGCTAACAGTAATTCTAGGAATGGTTAGTCCCGCAAAGTATCCTTTGGTACTAGGATATTAAATCCCATCTATCTCAGCGATTATGTGATTTTATCACAAAGTGAAGATAGGGATAATGATTATACAACAGAATCTATACATCTATAAACGTGTTCATGTAAGCGTATATATGTAAACGTATTCATGTAAATGTACCCATGTAAGCGTATATATGTAAACGTATTCATGTAAATGTACTAATGTAAATGTACTCTTGTAAGCGTATATATGTAAACGTATTCATGTAAATGTACTAATGTAAATGTACTCATGTAGGCGTATATATGTAAACGTATTCATGTAAGTGTATTCATATAAGTGTAATCATGTAGATGTATCTATGTAAATGTGCTGTAATGTTCTGCGTGTGCTAGTTGTACGTGTGTTCTCTCTCTATCTAGCATGTATAGTAATGTATTGTGTGTACTAGCTGTAATGTGTGTTCTCTCTCTATCTAGCAAGTATTGACTCATGAATGAACTGACTCATTGTATGATATCGCGTTCTAGTAATAGTTCTAGTATTTTCCTAAACTACCCATATGGTAGCTTACTGGTAATGTAACTGGTAGGTATGAACATGGAAGTATACCCTTGCTACTCAAGGGTATTGAATGAACTGGGTGAACCTTTATGACTATATATGTACACATGATATATAAATAATATTTAAACGACCTTCGGACGGATACCCGATGTCCCACCAGACCACATCTCAAGCGCGAAAAGGAAATAGGGTGGATAGTCTTCCTAAGTCTTTTAAACATTTATTATATAACTATACATATATAGGCATGCAATTTATAATATAAAAGCATAAAAGAAGTTTTATAAAACCTTTGTACGTAATTATTATCTAAGAAAAGATCGACTTGATGTCAATTTGTAAAACGGTTTGAAAGCATGGGTTTGATAACACAATTTAAGTATAAAGAAACATTTGTTTGAAACACAATTGTAAATGAGTTTGAAATGAACCCCACAGAGTAAAATGTACAGTTTAATAAGGAGTTTTAAACATATAAAGTGTTTATGAAAATCTTTTGAAAGAAACTGTTTGGTAAAACGGCCAATGAGTAGTAAATCATTTGAATGTTGCTTATTAATCACATGTGATTGATATAATAAGTAGCATGATTCTACTTGCATCCCCTCATAAAGTATTTAAACACATTTAAAAGATTGATTAAGGGGTATGAACTCACCTGTTGTGGGTGATACGGATGAACTGAAGAGGTAGGACTGCTAGGTGTCAAGTGAAATCTTGAACACACTCTATGATACTAGTTAACATATAATATCACATATATGTAACAAATTAGTATATAAACAACTAGTAAACAAGTCAATACACCCTAGTACATGCTAAACACATTTATCAAGTGTTATTAGATCTAGGATTGCATCTAAGTGTTTGTAGGGGAAGCTATTGTGTGTAAGGCTCAAGGAAAAACTCCATCATGAAGTTCACGGCCCTAATGACACTACCAAATGAGGTTACGATCATAAACTCATGAGTTTAAGGCTGTAAGCTCACACTTATATGCCCATTTTGTGTTTGATGCTCTACAAGACCCTAAGAAGCATTTCTACTTAATGGTTTGGTCTATGGAAGAGTTTAGGGCATTATATAACTCCTTTTAGGATTTTACGGCCCTGGGACCAAATCCCATGGAGATTACGGCCGTAATCTCCCTTGGAAGGGTGTTTGTGGTGTTTTCAAGTCCCTAATTTAACTAGGAACTAAACTAGGCTAGTGTACAAGGCTTTAGAAGAGGTTATAGCACCTTTTGGCCCTATTGTTTGGAGTTCACGGCCATGGAACTTCTTTGCCCATGAACACCTTACTCTTGGTGTTCTAATGGTGTTTTCGAGTCCTAAACACATTAGGGTACATGTCTAAACTAGTCTCTAGGCTTAAGGAAGGCTTTTAGGTTGTTTTGGCACCTAAAAATGGAGTTCATGGCCCAAGAACATCCTTGGCCGTGAACTCACTTCTAGCCTTTGTTTATTAATGATTTTGTGGTCTAAACATGTCATGGTAGTTTCTAGGTTGAGTTCCAAGGCTTGGAGGGACATTGGGCACACTTTGGCCCTTATAAAAGAGTTTACTCCCCAAGGTGTTCTTGGGCGGTAAACTCTCAGATCTTAGTGTTTTCCTATGATTTCAGTGTATTAAGCATATAAGAAGCTTTAAAACAACACTAGATAAAAGTACTCACTTTCCGGAACGAAAGTCCGAAGATCCTTGAGAGAGAATTCGACTTTTCTCTAGTTGGAAATGTAACTAATGAAATAATATGGCTCAGAATCCTATATATACTTCTGGGATTTTTGGCAGAAAATATTTTTATTTTGGCATTGAACCCTAATATCCTAGAGTTTTGGAATAATAGAATTGCACAATACCCGAGTGCATCCTCTCTCCTGATATCTCCTTAAGGGTAAAACCTGGAATACTCAAACTTATACCCAAAAGTCTGGAGATTCACTGTAACTGTTCTACTTCTATTGGCTGGATATGGTTTGTACATAATGGAAATTTCGGATTGTCACAATAAGTGACATGTACTAATTTACTTAGTATATTTCAGTATTACACAAACATCATACCCTACTTCATCCATCCTAAATCAAAAAAAAGGTAACCCTAATATCTTCAACAACTACAACCTTTTCTTGTGTGTCGGACTGGGATTGATCAATGTAAGTAGCATTTTGAATATTCATTAACTGTAGATGATTTATTGAAGATCTATTAAACTTAATTTATTTATTAATGTGCACAAGTCGTGGATGGGGGTTCCTAGAAGCACACAACAATATAACGATGCTGTTTTAAAATTTATTAATCACACAATAACCGATTACAAGGTCGCTATGAATATTAACACTTATAAGCATTTAAAGAAACTAAAAATTCCATGTCTATACACCGAATGTGTAAACCACATATGTCAATGTGTTGTAACGGTAGAATTTCATTTATTTAGATATGGGATCGATCAAATCTATACCAACTGGACTAATCATGGTGAAAAAGAGACCCCAACAAGTAATTTGGTTTGTAAACAAAACTATTCAAGGGACACATCATTCTTTGTGGATTCCACGGATTTTGCATATTAAGGAATTCCAAAAGATCCCCTAGAAACAATAGAGATGGTTGAAGCCACGGAACAAAATTTTGTAGATAATCCTGAAAAGTAAAAAAAAACTATTAGAAGATGCTAAGAAGCCCCTTTACAAGGGATATGTGCAGACTTCACAAGGTTGTATACCGCTTTTCAACTTGTCAATGTGAAGAGCAAGGATGGTGTTTCAAATAAGTGCTTATTGAATTCTTGGCTTTTCTTAAAAAGATGCTACGTGGCGATAACGAACTATGTAATAGTGCATACGAGGCTAAGAAAGAATTGAAAGAAATGCATTATCGTATACAAAAATACATGCATGTCTTAACAACTACATTATTTACAGGAACAAGTCCAAAGACATCAAAGTATGTCCCTCTTGTGGGAAATCAAGATGGAAGGTGCAAGAAAAAAAACTTATGAAAATATTCCTGCAAAAGTTTTGTGGTACTTTCCCATTATTTCATGAATGAAATAGTTATTTCAATCAAAGACAAATGCTAAAGATTTCATATGGCACACGCCCGATAGAAAAGTTGAGCCAGATATTTTTCGTCACCCAACAGATTCACCCGCATTGTTTGCCATAGAAGACAAGTTTCCTGACTTTGCTATTGAACCAAGAAATATGCGGCTAGGCATTTTGGACGATGGTGTCGATGTGCATGGAGGAAATGGGAATCATAGTACGTGGCCTATTTTAAGTGTCATTTACAACCTTCCACCATGGTTATGCATGAAAAGAAACTTTATCATGCTTTGTTTACTGATATCAGAAATGCCTAGAAACAATATTTATGTGTTCTTAGCACCTTTTATTGATGATCTAAAGTTACTATTTGATGTTGGAGTGGAGACATTTGATGCATATACAACAAATATTTTTAGTTTGCATGCAGTTGTTTTATGGACAATTAATGATTACCCTACCCTTAGTACACTAAGTGGACGCCCTTATAGTAGATACAAAAGTTGTGTGGTATGTGGGGAAGAAACATATTCTATTATGCTTCCTAATTCTAATAAGCAGTGCTATGTTGGTCAAAATGTTATCTACCATATAAATATCCGTTTAGAAGTCTGAAGAAGGCGTTCAATGGAACACAAGAATTTAAAACTACTCCAGAACCTATGAATGGGAAACAAATATATAACAAGCTCAGAAATATTAAAAGCACATGGGAAAAGGGAGCTAAGATCAATGAATCAAAAGAGGGAAAAAATTACACAGGAAGAGGTGGGAAGATTAAAAAAAAAGAAAGAGAAATTTAAAACAAGATGTTAGCCAAGAACAAAACACATATTGGAAGAAATTTAATATATGGTATGAACGTCTAAGTCATTGGCCTTACAATTTGGTTCCTCATTGCATAGATTTTATGCATACCGAAAAGAATGTCACTGAGAGTCTAGCTAGGACATTTATGAACACTCCATTTAAGACGAAAGATGGACTAAAGGTACGACTGGATTTGGAATCTTTTGGTATAAAACCATAATTACATCCTCAAAGACAAGGCAGTACCAGAACATTCCCCGCAGCAGGTTACATACTAATGCTAGAAGAAAAAGAAAAGTTATGTGAAACATTGTACAACTTAAGCGTACCATAAGGGTATTGTTTGAACTTTTCAAATTTGGTGAGTCTACGTGACAGGAAGTTGATCGGACTTAAATCACATGATTACCACATGATCATGCAATAGTTTTTACCCATTGCAATACGATCTATTATGCATCCGCCCACTAGAAATACTATAATCTGGTTGTCTCTCTTTTTCAAATCAATATGTAGCAAAGAAATCAAATAGGATGACCTCGATAAGATGCAAGAAGAGTTATGTGTCTCGTTATGTCTTCTTGAGAAACACTTTCCACCAACTTTTTTGATGTTATGGTTCATTTAACTATGCACCTTACTAGAGAAGTAAAACTATGTGGTCCTATTTTTTTCAATGGATGTACCCATTTGAAAGGTGTATGAAGGTTATTAAGGACAACGTGAGAAGCAAAAGTAATCTAGAAGGATGCATTGCTGAAGAGAATGTTGTATTACCTTTAGCCACATTATAATCCATTCCTATGACCATATGTATGTGACTAAATGACACATACGGTCATACAAATAATAAATGTGACCATATGTATTACCTTTAGCCACATTATAATCCATTCCACATTATCTCCGATAAAATGAACACAAATATGTGGTAGATGGTCATATTTGGCCATATTATTTGACTGAGGCCAAACGATACATTAGGACACACGAACAATTATAAAAAATACGCCACCATAATATGCTTATAGCCACATGTTTTTTCACGTTTATTGTATGTGGCTAAATGACACATATGGTCATCCAAAAAATTCATGTGGCCATAGGTATTACTGTTAGCCACATTAAACTTCTATATGTCGCTAAATGTTACGTATGGTCATCCAAACAATTCATGTGACTATTGGTATTACCTTTTCGCGACATTAGATTTCTATATGTGACAATACATATACTAATGATCTCATCGATAACCATTACAATTTTGAAATGTGGTGTACATAATCCTGGATTTTACAAAAGATAATTTGCCACACCTTTTCACGAAACCGTCACACTTTTTCCGAAATATGGCAAACTGATTTTTAAAAAGTGTGGGCATAGGTCATTTTTGTTGTATTGCAAGACTAATCCTTATGTGGGAAAAATACCATTTTTTCCTTCCAAGTCGTCAACCCTTCACAGTTGAACAAAAGTCAAACTAGTCAAAAAGTAAACAGTCAACCTTATGTTGACTTATGTAGCTCTATGCAGGCCATATAGCCTTAACTAGAAAATGAGTGAAAACTAGGCTACGTTGGGTGTAGTCCAAATTACGCCCCACTTACCAATGAACATTCTAAATCATAAGGTCTCCAACTTTATGTAGTTGTATGGCAAAAGAGAGCTCAAATCCACAACCCTAACTATTTACTCATTTCCATGTCCCATATCTCATGCATAGATGGAAGGAAGGGGACAATATTGCATTTTTATGACTAAATACACTACAAACATCTAGAAATGCTACTCACAAGTTCTGGAGTAGTTCATTCCCAAAAAGACCAATAATATGGGACAAAAAGCACATAAACTCATAAACTAGAAAGACCTAGAAAAGCAAACATCAAGGTTTAAACTTTATACCTTATGAAGATGGACGTATGGATGCAAGATCTTGATGCACAAGGTAGAGTGCACCATAATTTTAGTAATGGTTTTGTTTCACAATCATAATGCACCAAGGATCACTTAAAAGCTTCAAAACTCTCTCCAAGGGATTATGGTTTTGAGATGGGGGCTAAAGGGGATGGAAGCTGGTAATAAGAAAAGTCTCAAGGGATTAGAGTCCTTACATAGGGATCAAAATCCCAAAAACTAGGATGTTCACCCTATGCGATTACGCCCTACGTTACCAAGGTTACGCCCTGCGTAGGGCATAAAACCCCTGTCTGAGTTTAATAAATTACGCCCTGCATAATTAACAATCTACGCCCTGTGTAGATCCTTCTTTCCTAAAAATACAAACTTTAAAATTGTAAAGAAATGTACCCGAGGGACAAGTGTTACAATTCTCCCCCACTTGAATCAGACTTCGCCCTCAAAGTTCTTAGACGCGCATAGATCAGGTTAATGCTCACGTATCTCAAACTTGGGCTCCCAAGTCTACGCAGGCCCCTTACAATGCTGTCACTGAACTTTGACTAGTCTCAATACCATGTTCCGCAAAGCCTTCGACTTCCTGCCTAAAATCGCTACCGGATGTTCGACGTAATTCAGGCGACCATTGACCTGAATATCTTCCAACATAATCACAACAATCTTGTCGGATACACACTTCCTCGGCTGAGAAACATGGAAGGTGTCATGAATCTGGTTAAGCTCATCTGGAAAATCGAACTAGTAGGCTAGTTTGGCAACCCTTGATACTACTCTGAAAGGACTGATGAACCTGGGACCTAGCTTGCCCCACTTCCTGAATCGAATAACACATTTCCAAGGTGATACCTTCAGGAATACCATATCACCAATCTAAAACTCTAAATTAGAACGTCGTCGATCTGCATAACTCTTCTGGCGCCTTTCAACCATCAATAACGCATGCCTGACCTGTTATATAAGCTATGTTGTCTTGAGCACTATCTTAGTGCTCCCCATGACCTCTGTCCAACCTCCCCCAACAAATAAGGGCCCGAAACTTTCTCCCATTGAGAAGCTTGAAGGAAGGCATACCAATACTAGCATGATGGTTGTTGATGTAAGAGAACTCAACCAATGGTAGGTAGGAGTTCCAACTCCCACCAAAGTAAATAATGCAGGCTCTCAACATTTCCTCGACCATCTAGATAGTCTGCTCATTCTGCCCGTCTATCTGCGGATAGTTGGCGGTACTGAAGTGTAACCGGGTACCCAACTCCTCATGAAACCTATTATAAAATATGGAAGTGAAACGAACATCGCAATTAGGCAACATGGCGAGCTACTAACTCCCAAACATAAACCTCAACTAATTTCTCAGCAGAAGACCTCTCATATATAGCCAAAAATTAAGCGCTCTTGATCAAACGGTCCACAATAACCCAGATGGCATCAAAACCCTTGGCAGTCTTTGGTAGTTTGTTAATAAAATCCATATTAATATGCTCTCGTTTCCACAATGGGACCTCTAAAGGTTCCAGCTTGCCATGAGGGGTTGATGTCCAGCCTTGACCTTCTAACAGGTCAAGCACTTTTCCATGAACCAATCTATATCTCGCTTCAAGCATGACCATCATTAGCCATGTATTAGGTCAAGATACATTTTTTAGCTCCCGAGTGGATGGAAAATATCGATTTGTGGGCCTCACCCATTAAAACCTGTTGAGGTCCACCAGTGTAAGGCACTCATACCCAACCATACAGTGGCAACAATCGTATGCTATTTATGTCAAAAGATAAAATTTGACCAGCCACCCTCTTGTTCTTTCGGTTCTCATCCTTGATGGCCTCCGACTGTGCATCTCTGATCATTTCTAAATCTAGAGACACCACTATCATCCTCAAATATACCTCATAAATCGGAGCACTAACCGCCCTGCGACTTAGAGCTTCGGCCACCACGTTAGCCTTATCGGTGTGGTACAACCCAAATTAATGGATATTACATAGTTAAAAGTAAAAGGTAAGCTTTATGCTATAAGATAATAATGGACTCGGCCTCCATTATCCTATCTTGGTTCTACTTTCCAGATTCACTTATACGTCAAGATATCAATTTCTTACAAGGTCAAGTCTATGATAGAAGATATTAAGGAAGAAATGGAGCATATCAAGAATCTTGAATCTGAGGATCCCGGAATCGAAGATGTTAGACCAAAAGATCTTGAAGTTGGCATCTTCAGCTATATCTTGAATGTTACCCATATTACAATATCTTAAAGATGGATCTATTTCTAAAAGTGAAAAATACCGAAGAAACTTGAGATTAACAGCCTCACAATTTATCATCTTTCATCGTATCTTATTCAGGAAATCTTCAATAGGATGCTATGTTAGGTATCTTGAAGATAAGCCAAGATAATTCTCATGGAAATCCATGAAGGAGAATGTGGAAATCATATTGGGGGCATAGCACTCTTCTCCAAGATCCTGACAATTGGTTACTATTAGCCAACAATGAAGAAGGATGTTACTGAACATCTCCAAAAATATGATGCATATCAATACATAGTAACGTCTCGCATCAAGAAGCCGAGCTACTACACCGAATAATATCTCCATGGCCATTCATGAGATGAGGAATGGACATTGTTTGCAAATGTTCGATAGCACCAGGTGGTAAATTTTTCATGCTAAAAATGACAGACTACTTCACTAAATGGATAGAAGTTGAAGCCTTTGTCCAAGTTAGAGAAAATTAAGTGATATCTTTCATCAAGCACAACATCCTAACAAGGTTTGGCATCCTATATGAAATTATATATGATAATGGATATCAATTTGTAGGTAAGAGAACACAAAACTTATGTGTAAGCTGAAGAATCAAAATGATCAACTTTATGCCTGCCCATCCTTAAGCAAATAGTCAAGCTGATTCAAGTAACAAGATCATCATCAACAATTTAAGGAAAAGACTCACAAAAAGATGAGGAAGATGGTCTAAAGAACTACTTTTAGTTCTTTGGGTAAATAGAGCCACACTAAAAGTTTCTACGTGATAGACCCTATATTGTTTGGTGTCTATAACAGAAGCAATGATCCATCCAGAAGTCATGACCCTTATAGTTAGGATAAGATTCCACAATCCTGAAGAAAATTACAAGATCTTAACGTAGTTGATAAGCTTAGGGATCTTGCCAAGATAAGGATAGCAAAATATCAACAAAGGATTGCAAAATCCTATAACAAGAACATCAAAATAAGAAGACCCAAGGTAAGAGGTCTTGTCTTTAGAGAAGTTTTCCAAAATATCACAAAACTTAGTACACGTAAAGTAGCTTCGAAATGAGAAGATCCCTACCTTATTGATTTAAAATTTGGTAAAGTGGCATATTTATTGTCAACTTTGGATGACCAAGTACACCTAAGATCTTGAAATGCTATACACCTTAAAACATAAACCCATGATCTTGATTCAAGATACCCTAATATGTTTTATTTTCCAATTATAAATTATATTTATATATTTTCATCCTTGATACTGACTTAAGTATCGAAGAGGGTGTTAGCTAAACTAACACCCATCCTTTATCCAAGATTTCTGTTTTGCAGAAACTGGAGATCTTGACAAGGATATTTGTAACACCCGCGGATTTGGTTAGTCAATTGAGATATAATAAGTGTTAAAAATAACTTTTTAATAGAAGTGTTAAATCAATAACTAATAACAAAAAGTGTTAAAAAAGAATTTTTACGACATAAATGAGTGTTAAAAATGACTTTTTACGACATAAATATAAATTTATATTAAATAACTACTTCTTATAAGTGTTAAATTAATAACTAATAACAAAAAGTGAACAAAAAACACAATACTTGTATCCTTGGTTAGAAAAAGACAAAACAAATAGGAAAAAAATGTGTCTCAAACGAAAAAAACATGCGCCATAACACGACATAACGTGCCATGGAACGCCATATCGCTCCTTGCCACGTGCCACGCCTAACAGCAACATTATGAAGCTTTTCGTAATGGTGAAGCCACGCCTCACGCCATGGCACGCCTTATGGCAAAATATAAGATGCCCTAGTACGATGATAAATGTAGAAATGGTGCTAGTGTGTCAATGATGGAGAAATGGTATTAGCATGCCAACGATGTAGAAATGGTACTAGCATGCCAATGATTTAGAAATGGTACTAGAGTGCTAATGATATAGAAATGGTACTTGCATGCCAATGATGTTGAAATGGTACTAACATGCCAACGATGTAGAAATGGTACTAGCGTGCCAACGATGTAGAAATGCTATAAGCATGCCAACGATGTTGTAATGGTACTAGTGTATAAATGATGTAGTCACTTAGCAGAGTACAGGTGATGACCAGTGGACTATTCATGACCGTCCCGTGGAACACAAACATCAATGGACCACGTGCCCTATGATGTACTCTAACCTACTGATACGTATTGAGGAGAAACCCTGGTAGCAATATTGTCAGCAATGATAATTAAGATGATCCTTTGGACAAATCTGTAGGAATGAAAATAGAAAGAAACCTACTGACATGTATTGTAGAAAAATCTCTATAACAGTACTGTCAGCAACGATGACTTTCATGATCCTTAGGATAGATCCTTAGGGAATAATAAAGGAGAAAATGGGGATGGGTAATCAGGTTAATTATTTTGATAATTAAACATATTTACTATATTATTGTAGGTTGAAAACCCTATTTACTCACCAGGTTTCCCATCCTGACCCACTCAGTTCCTTTGTATCACAAGTAGCGGTACAAAGTGATGAGTTTTAGCCATAAGAACTTTCCTACGTGCGCATGCAAAACCCTAATGCTTGGATCTAGGCTTTCTAATTAAACATGCTTTGAATCCAAGACTTCTAATGACTATTTAGGAATAAAAACAATGATAAACCAGATCTAGAATCATACCTTTGAATTCCTTGTTGATCTTGTTGTCTTGGAGCTTCTAGAGTCACAATTGTCACTCCTCTAATGGCTTACAAACACCAAATAGCAAGGAGGATGATTTGGGAGAGAGGAGAGGGGAGGAATTCGGCCAGGGCTTCTCTACTTTAGGTGAAGTACAGAATTCCCTTAGCCATGGGGTCTATTTATACTTGTAGACTCCTTAAGGGTTACAACCTAAACCCTAATTGGATAATCTTCTCTTAAGGCTATCCAAATATTTTCCTTAGATAAGCAATGGACGATTTGAGCTATCCTTTAGCTTCTAGAATCCGTCCAATCTATATCTATGTGGATTTACAGTCTAAAGTTTAACTATCAAACAATTGACAGTTTATACCCTCTTATTTAATTAATCTCTTTAAGTCACCAAATTAATTCCAATTAATTCTATGACTTATATTAATCAAATAACAATATTATTATTCTTTATATTATTCTCATAATATATTAATAATATTTACTCCCTTTTAATAAATCATCCTATCAAGTTGCTACGGTGAAGGCAACCCAAAAGGACCATGCACAACCGGGTCAAATACTTGCCTAATATAGTTGCAGCCTTAGACACCATTCCAACAGTCTCCCACTTGGATAAGTCTAGTAACTATATGCACAAGTACAATTCGGTTTGCAATCGTAGCTCTCAAACAAGCTGTCAAACTCTGATCTAATCAATCTTGTCCTTTAGATAAGGGATCGTACAGTCCTCTGTTAGATATCATGCTAACAATCCTATGGAATGGTTAGTTAAGCATTTAGGTTTCTCGATCTCTGATTTATTTGACATAGAACTTAATCGAACACATCAATTCAGTTCTGACCGGGCCTCGCACATAAGTCAAATCAAATCATCGAGCGGCCGAGATATCGCTTTTACCTTCTTAGATAAAAGTCACATATAAACTTCGACTTATATGCATTTACTTATTCATTAACCAACTATACACAACAATGCGTTTTATAACACCGAGTTACTGATGTGTTTTCGCATTATCAATGTACAATTAATTAACAAATAACAAACCATATATCTAGGTTTTAAGACTATATGATATTATCGTCTTGCGATCACCCTTTTATATCATATTCCATAAGGTGATTCCAGCAAGCGCGGGTTTGTTCCAATGCTCAAAACTAGTTCATAAGCACTCATGAATGTTACAGCAACCCTTTGCTATGTCTAACACCATTTAGACAATCTACACACCAATTCATGACAATCTTCATTCATATCTACTTCCAACATATGAACGATTGTGGACAATTTGAACAATTCGATTATTCCTAATAAACTTAATTATTCTGGAAGTCAAAACATGCAAAGTGAAACAATAGTTAAACAATTAACATAAGATAGTAACACTACTCATAAATAAAACTCCTTTATTTAATCATCAAATGTTAATTACATTTATCTATTACACGTTTCTAATACTATCTAATCTATGCTAATATCATCCTTCAGCCCAATACTCCTAGCATGCTGCAAGTGCTTAACCCTACTCAGTCCCTTCGTAAGCGGATCTACTGGGTTATCTTCTGATGATATCCTCTTCACTACGAGTTGTCCTTCTTCTACATGATGTCTAATGAAGTGATATTTTCTGTCGATATGTCTTGATCTACCATGATCCCTCGGTTCCTTGGTCAAGGCAACCGCTCCTTCATTATCACAGAAAATCTCCATGGGCTCCTTTATGGTAGGTACAACTCCAAGATCACCGATGAAGTTTTTCAGCCATATTTCCTCCTTCGACGCTTCGCTTGCTACAATGTACTCTGATTCGCACGTTGAATTAGCTACGGTTTCCTGCTTCGAACTCTTCCATGTCACTGCTCCTCCATTTGTACCCAACGGTCTTACGTCCGGGCACATAATCAACCAAATTCCAAACTTGGTTATCATACGTGGATTGGATCTCGCCATCCATTGCCTCTTTCCATTTCGCAGACTCCGGGCCTGCCATGGCTTCCTTATAGCTATTTGGTTCATCAAGATTTATTAGTGTACCATCACTAATATACGTGTCCCCTTCGGTAGTAATATGAAAACCATAAAACTGGGGATGAACTCTAACTCTATCGGAACGTCTAAGAGGTAAGGACTCGTCAATCGGCTCAACCGGAGTTTCCTCCTCGGGTTGAGTGCCAGCGGTAGAGGTTCCTTCATCTATCGACTCTTGAATCTCTTCAAGCTCGATTTGCCTCCCACTGTCTCCTTGACTTATGAGTTCTCGCTCTCGGAAAACTCCTCTCCTCGCAACAAAGACAACATTGTCCTTCGGTCTATAGAAGAGATATCCAAAGGATGTCTGCGGGTAGCCGATGAAAAATACATTGCTCACTTCGAGGTTCGAGCTTGTCGTGAGTATCTCGTCTTACGAAAGCCTCGCAACCCCAAACCTTGATATGTGCCAACGAGGGAGCTTTCCCTGTCCACATCTCATGATGTGTTTTGGCAACCTTCTTAGTAGGGACTCGGTTCAGGATATGGGCGGCAGTCTCTAAGGCATACCCCCAAAAAGAGATTGATAGTGAAGCACGACTCATCATAGAGAGAACCATATCCAATAAGGTTCCATTACGCCTTTCTGCCACACCATTCAACTGCGGTGTCCTAGGAGGCGTCAATTGCGAAACTATTCCACACTCCTTGAGATAATCGTGGAACTCAAGACTTAGGTACTCTCCTCCTCGATCGGATCGAAGCATCTTGATTTTCCTGCCCAATTGATTCTCCACTTCATTCTTGAACTCTTTGAACTTTTCAAAGGTTTCTGACTTTTGCTTGATTAAATAGATATACCCGTATCTACTATAATCATCGGTAAAGGTCACGTAGAAGCGGTTCCCATCCTTCGTGGTTGATCTAAACGGTCCACATACATCGGTATGTATTAGGTCCAATAGACCCTCACCCCTTTCACACGTACTCGTGAAGGGTGACTTAGTCATCTTTCCAAGTAAACAAGACTCGCATGTGTCATCTTCCCTAAGGTCGAATGACTCCAACACTCCATCCTTTTGGAGTTGGCCTATGTGGTTCTTGTTGACATGTCCAAGACGACAATGCCACAAGGATGCTTTATCCATACTAGTGGAAGAATCTATGTTCAAAACATCATTTCCTAAGTTATCAACAATCATAACAGTTTCATAAATTCCATTACATGGTATAACTTCAAAGTAAAAGACACCATTTAGATAAGCCAAAATAGAACCATTCTCATTATTAAAAGAAAATCTAAAACCTTGTCTATATAAACCATGAAATGAAATGATGTTTCTAGCCATTTCTGGCGAATAGCAACAATTGTTCAAATCTAAACATAAATTATTCCTAAGCACTAAAGAATACACTCCAATCTTGGTCACAGGCGACGATCTTCTATTCCCCATGATTAGATTGATTCTTCCTTGCTCCACATCCCTACTTCTTCTTAGTCCCTGCACATTAGAACAAATGTGGTAACCACAACCGGTATCAAGAACCCAAGAAATAGCATGATTAGAATCGTTAGATTTAATTGTGTATATACCTGCGAAAGATGGCTTGATCTTTCCTTCCTTGATGACTTGCAGGTACTCTGGGCAGCTTCTCTTCCAATATCCTATCTTGTGGCAGTGGTGGTACTCTGCCTCCTTAGGGTTAGGGCAGGGCTTAGCGGGATCAACTTTGGTCCCACTAGAAGAGGCACCATCTCGGGCTTTAACCTTGTGATAGTTCTTTGACGAAGCCTTCCTTTTCTTTCCCTTTCCTTGACCAATAGCCAAGACAGGAGCAGCAGGTGGATTGAGAGTTGGTGCAACAGACTTGTCTTTGAAGTTGCTCTCAGCGACCCTCAAGAGACCTTGGAGTTTGCTTAGGGTGACCTCTTCTTTTTTCATGTGGTAAGTCATCCTAAATTGATTGTACATCGGAGGCAAAGAGTGAAGCACCATGTCGATCGCCAAATCTTCTCCAAAGTCAACATTTAACTTGCGAAGGCGGTCGACATACCTTTGCATCTTTTGCAGGTGCATGGTAAGAGATTCTCCATGACCCATCTTAGCGGAAATCATGTTAGTGAAAATCTCATAACGCTCTTGTCTCGCGTTCTGGTGGTATCTCTCCAATAAGTCTTGATGCATCTCGTACGGGTACATGTCCTCGTAGGACTTTTGGAATTCGGAGTTCATGGTGGCTATCATGATGCAATGTACCTTCTTTGCATCTCGCTCATGAGTTTCAAAAGCGGTGATTTCAGCCGGAGTAGCGATTTCAGGGTTGATCTTCTCGAGCTTCTCATCGAGGACATACTCCTTATCCTCATAGCGAGCAATGGTGCGAATGTATCTTATCCATTCGCTAAAGTTTGTTCCATCGAAGGTGACTTTTTGGCAAAGGCTCATCAACATGAAAGAACTTGCAGCAACGTTGTTTGCGTTCGACATCTACAAAAGAAAAGGACAAAGATAGATTAGAATAAGAATCCCTAATTATCACCCAATAATAAAAATTAGGGCTAGGATCCAACAATAACATTTACATATTAGAAAAGGGATGTTGTAATCCAACATGCAAATAAATTGAAGGTAAGTGAATGATGATTCACTAATTCTCCATCACAAAAACTTAACTATTAGTCCTAAGTGTTTTGAGAATTCCTAGGTTCGGATGAGATTCATTGAAACTATTCAATGGCATGTTTAAATCTCGATATGCCCCTCTTGTTTGTGACTGGGATACCGAGGATCACAAAGCGGGTGTGAATTACCATGCAAATTCACATGGTGCCTTCATTGTAACGATCACCTATTCGATGTGCTGGTAAACCACACACGCTCCATCGAACTATGATAAACAATGAATCACCCTTTGCCACCTTTGCTTATAACCAATTAGTGTGTCGGTAAACCACACACGCTCCACTAACTTCTTAGCAAGGGTGCAAAGTGTAATTTCATGGGATTGCATCAATTCACTTTTCCTAAAGTAACTAAGATTGGGAATTTTAAAAAAAATATATTGTTACTTTGTATTACTATTATACTTTTGATGAGAGGATGAGGTTGCCCTATCCTACCAGTTCGGCTAACGACCCTCCACCAATCAAGCAAGCGGTGGGTCTGAGTGTACACCCATTAAGCGCCATTTTATAGGCCGCAACCTTATACCCACCTTATGGATCGGCTTCGTGAATGAGGCCTACTAACTGTAAGACTAGCATTTTAGTTATACATACATACATATATATATATATATATATATATATATATATATATATATATATATATATATATATATATATTATTCTAGTAATATTATATTAGTATAGGGTTGCATTTTAAACCTTTTAAAATCTAGAGTTTGAAATTTAAATTGTCTAAATTAAAACTTTTAATCACAAAATATAAATTTCAAAACTTGAGGACAAGTTTTAAACATTTAAAACATGGAGGATCAAATAACAAATAATTTCAATTAACAATTAATTTCCTAATTATCTATATTTGATTTATTCAAGATTTCTTTCAAGATAATTACCAAAATAATCAAAATAATTAATTAATTATCATATAAGGAAATTAAATATTTTATTAGTTGATAAATATCTTTAATTAGATCAAGATTATAGTCATATATATCAAAAAATCGGATTAGGGTTGATCTAATATGATTAAGGTAAGTTTACATAAGATAATTATGAAGAAATCCCGAATCTGGCCATTCCTGACGCTTGGACTCGCCGAGTGCACAAAGGGACTCGCCGAGTCAGCTCAACTCACCGAGTCCACTTTGGAACTCGCCGAGTCCATGACTCAGAAACACAAAAATCAAATTTTCCATTTTAGTTTCATACAATTAAGTAACAATTTAATGAAAACCAAGCTAGGCTCTGATACCACTGATGGGTTTTAGCCATAAGAACTTTCCTATGTGCGCATGCAAACCCCTAATGCTTGGATCTAGGCTTTCTAATTAAACATGCTTTGAATCCAAGAATTCTAATGACTATTTAGGAATAAAAACAATGATAAACCAGATCTAGAATCATACCTTTGAATTCCTTGTTGATCTTGTTGTCTTGGAGCTTCTAGAGTCACAATTGTCACTCCTCTAATGGCTTACAAACACCAAATAGCAAGGAGGATGATTTGGGAGAGAGGAGAGGGGAGGAATTCGGCCAGGGCTTCTCTAATTTAGGTGAAGTACCGAATTCCCTTAGCCATGGGGTCTATTTATACTTGTAGACTCCTTAAGGGTTACAACCTAAACCCTAATTGGATAATCTTCTCTTAAGGCTATCCAAATCTTTTCCTTAGATAAGCAATGGACGATTTGAGCTATCCTTTAGCTTCTAGAATCCGTCCAATCTATATCTATATGGATTTACAGTCTAAAGTTTAACTATCAAACAATTAACAGTTTATACCCTCTTATTTAATTAATCTCTTTAAGTCACCAAATTAATTCTATGACTTATATTAATCAAATAACAATATTATTATTCTTTATATTATTCTCATAATATATTAATAATATTTACTCTCTCTTAATAAATCATCATATCAAGTTGCTACGGTGAAGGCAACCCAAAAGGACCATGCACAACCGGGTCAAATACTTGCCTAATATAGTTGCAGCCTTAGACACCATTCCAACACAAAATACATGAATGATGAGATATTCAAAGGAAATGTAGACTACTAGTGTTAAACACTTTACGGCTGGTTTATGCTTATGTTTTGTATCGATTATGACATCCTAAGCTTTTATAAATCAATGAAAAACATTGCTTCAGAAATAATTTTACAGAACGAAATTCTGCATTTATAAGTAAACTCTGTCTTAAATAAGCATAAATAAAATGTTTTTAAATGGCCGTGCAAATAGGGATGTCATAGCTGGTATCAAAGCATTACTTTAAGTGAACTATGAATTTTCAGGATTTATAGACTTAATCTTAGAATGTTAAGTGATGATCGTAAGATGTGTGTCTATTATATTTTAGGTAGTACACCTGAATTGACACAAGCACTAGCTTACTTTAGGATAAGATACCTAATTTTCCATTACATGTTAAATTATTTGTAGTATAGCATGCATTAGGTTGCCTATCTAAATTGCTATTATTAGGTATTTTTCCATCCTATAATTAGGTGATTATATGTGTTTAGGTTTCTAAATGTTTAATTAATGTATAAGAATTGTCATATAACTTTACGGAGTGATAAGAAGGACTTATGCGTCTATCATAAATAAAACCTTCCATATCTTAATTTCTCATCTCGATATATTGAATGTCTACAGAACGACATTTTAAAAACTAGAAGTGCATTACGAGATGGTAATGGAAACCGTCAACCTGAGCCTCATGTAGTCAAACATACACCAGAGGTAGTAGCTGCACCCAAACCAACCATGATGACGGGCGTCCAAGCAATGGTTCAGACTATGGTGGCCGAGCAAAGGGAAGAATTGAAGCAACTAATATGAGAGAATGGAAGAGAACCCATGACACCTGTTGAGCGGCCTGAGCTCAACAAGCTGCCATTAGAATAAGGAAACTATTGTAGGATGGTTAGCCATGCTGAACCCTTAAGGGTTAGGAGGAACAATCCCGAGGAAGGGATTGAGAGAAATGGATGCAAGTATAATGATTTTATGGCAACCAAACCACTGATTCTTTTTTAAAGCCTGACACTGGTGCAAGTAATGGACTAGATCTCCGAGATGGAGATGGTATTTGAGAGTCGCGACTGTAGCAACATGCAGAAGACTGTCCTTGCAGTGTGAAAGCTAAATATTGGGGTACTAAGCAGGCGGAAGTAGTTGGGCGACACTATGCCGAAAGGAGAATCCATTAAGATATCTTGGGAGAACTTTCTAGAAGAAATGAAGATGCAATACTGGGCTATCAATAATAAATTCCAGAACCTGAAGAAAGGAAAGATGAGTGTCAACAAATATGCTGTAATTTTTATGGAGAAAATGAAGCTAGTTCCTTACTTGGTTCCTACCAAGCTTTCCAAGGTCAATAAGTTTTCTAGTGGACTACTCGTGGATTTTGGTCCAACGGTGAAGCTAGCAAAGACTCTGAAAGCTGCCATCTGGGCGGCTAGGAATGTAGAGACCCAGATAAGGGAGAAGGGTCTGGAAAAAGCTAATAAAGGAGAGAAAAAGAAGCTTCAAGGATTTTCAAGATCCAATAAGAAAGGGAGATTCATGAAGTCTGACTCAAACGACAAGAAGTCCAGGGGAAGCAATGAAGCCAAGTGATGTAAGAGGTGTAAAAAGAAGCATTTCAGAAGATCTGATGGAGAAATGACATGCTATAAGTGTGGGGGACCGGTCACTATTCCAAGTATTGTACATTCAATGATAGGGTATGCTACATATGTGGAGAAAATGGGCATATTTCGAAAGATTTCCAAAAGAAAAACAAAGGTACAAGATTGAATATGCCACTGAAGGCAAAGGAAAGATCATACCAGATGATCCTCGATGAAGCAGCAATAGGTCGAGAATAGGGAGCGACTAATCTAAAGCTCAAGACATGAAACAATTATCTTAGTATTAGGTTGTGTACCTAATGTAATAGGCATAACATATGAATAATCAATGTAATCATTTTCAAGAATTAATATAATCCCTATTTATGTTACATTACTTAATGTGTTCAATTTTATTTGGCCTTCTTTTATGATAACTTAGTGAACTGCGAGACAATACTTGGGACAAGTATGAGTATGTGTGAAAGGTAGTAGAGGCCTATACTACCAGAAGCACAAGACTCACACTTGGATCAGGGAAAGTCACAAGGTTACTAAGACACTAGTAGTTAAGCTATTTTGTTCATTTCCATAATTAGCTTTGTTTCAGTAATGACTACGAAGATAAATATTCCGAGCATAATGGTCATATCGATTCGAGTCCGACTAATCTACAAAGTATGTTCGACGTAGCTTCTGCCTTTAGAATTATAGGAAAAGATAATCGAAGCAATCATTAGAAGTGTTGCAGTCGTCATTGAGACTAGGCAGCTTGTAGCTAGAAGTGCTACATGCTAGAATGTGATTATATCACATTAGAACATGAAGGAAGGATCTCCGATGTTGGAGTCTGACTCAAAAAGACCTAAGTTTAGCCATTCTATCGTGCGATAGAAAGTCATTAGACCATGATTGTTCGATCTGTTATGGTAGTCGAAGTAAAGACCTTCTCTTAGGTTAAGCCAATTCTAAAATGAGCAGAAGCCTCCAATGGAGATCGAATTTAGAAGGAATGGCGGGTGAAGGATTGAGAACTAACAGTAGTCAAGAATTCTTAGTGTTAGAAACTCAATAGAAAAGACATAAGAGTTACGGTTATTACTTAGGATGGATAGGTAATGTGCGGAGTCATTATACAAGCCATTGTTTGCTGATGATTTTGGGACATAATCATAATTGTAACGCCTGCAAATTTGGGCTAGTTAATTCAGATATAATAAGCGTTACAAATGACGTTTTGATAAAAGATTATTTATGATAAATAATCTTAACCAAACTTATAGTATATTCAACAAGGATTCCGTACATATAAAGAATGCTGAAATCCGACTTCGTATGAAGAAGTTATGCTTCTTTGAAGCTTAGCGATTAAACCAACACAACTTTGTGTATCGAAAAAAGTGAATTTTTGATAAATTACTTTTCAGCATAAGTGATCTAAACTTAAGTCATTGTAATCATTAAACCGAGAGCGTGCATACAGAGAACGTCCAAATATGGCTTCGTAAGAGGAAGTTATGATTTTTGGAAGTTTCAGCATAGAAGTACAGACACATAATCCAAATTCTAATCATTCGATTGTTAGCTAAAACAATCTAAACGAGAGTTGAATATCTCGCAAATATGAACCCATCGATATAAAGACAGCCGAGAACGAATTCTTTATGAGTAAGCTACGAATTTCGCACAGACTTTAACAGTCTAAACCAGTCTAAATATTAATTTTTGTTACAGAAAAAATTTGATGTTGATAACTTAATGAAAGTTATACATCTTGTCGAGAGGGTTTCACGAATATAAAGAACGTCGAAAACAGAGCTCGTATGCCAAATTTATGAACGTCCGAAGATCTGCAAAAACTTGCCTATGTTGATGACGTTGCAGCACCGAAGTGAGCCACGTGGTCTGGTTGACCACTACCCCCTCTTCCAAGACAAGTCAACGTGGCTCCTTAAGAAACGGACACGTGGTACCACCATGTGGTGACATGTGCATTATTCTAGAAGGATGATGTGGAGGAAGGGATGGACAATATGTGGAAGGCAACCAGAGGAGCCACCAAGGCGCAAGGGCGAGATAAGCCTATGGTCGGTGTTCGGCGCGCACACATGTTCCTATATATAGTTGCCGATTTTTGCTCTATTTCCTCATAAGTTCTCTTTAAACCTATCAAAACCTCTTTAGCTTTCAAACTTAGTTTCTCCCAACTTATTAGAATATTTTATTAGTCTCTAGAGCTCTAGGAGCACGACGAATAGGAGTATTGGGGTCTAGATTATGTCCGCAAAATATCTCGATCTGAGGTATTAGATATTGGCACTCTATACAGTCTGACTATTTCCTTAAAGAAGGTCCTAGTTAGTTTTCTCCATTTTATCAGCTTCTTTAATGGCTAGGAAATAGGCAGACTTGATCAAATGGTCAACCACAACCTAAATGGTGTCATAACCGCCTAAATTTTTCAGCAACTTTGTTACGAAGTCCATGGATACTTGTTCCTATTTCCATTCTGAAATTTATAGTTGTTGTAGTAGTCCTGGTGGTTTTTGGCACTCTGATTTGACTTTGGCGCAAGTCGAACATCTATCGACATACGTGGCAATCTCTGTGTTCATGTTGGGCCACCGGTAGTGCTTCTTAAGATCGAGGTACATCTTGTCTGATTCGGGATGTATCGAATATATATACTTATAAGTTTTGTTTAAAACTAGATCTCTGACTTCACCAAACCTCGGGGTCCAAATTCAATTCATAAAATATCATGTTATGTCTTCGTTGACGTCGAACTGTCTGTCCAAGCCCCGTAGGTTTTCTTCTACGATATTTTCGAGTTTGAGAGCATCTAGTTGGACGTCTCGAATTTGGGTGGTGAGAATAGAGTGGATTGTTAGGGTTAGAGCCTTTACGCAAAGTGTTTTTGCTCCTTTTCATCAGTACGCATCCTAATCTGTGGCGAGAGGTGTCACAGAATACTATGAAGTATTATGTTCCCTTTGGGAGAGATAGAATCAGTGCACTGCACAATGATTGTTTCAACCTCTAGAAGGCAGACTCTTGGCTATCTCCCTAATCGAATTTCTTGTCCTTTTGAGTTAGATAGGTGAGAGGCTTGGCTATATTAGAGAATTTATTGATGAATCTCCGGTAATAACCTAAAATCCCTAGGAATTGGCGTACTTCAGTGGGCGTAGTTGGTGCTTTCCAATCCCTAATCTCTTCAATCTTCACAGGGTCAACATGAATCCCTTTACTACTGACCATATGACCGAGGAAATGCACTTTGTTCATCCAGAATTCGCATTTTGAGAACTTTGCGTAAAGTTTCTACTTCCTTAGTAGTTCCAAAATCAATCGCAAGTGTTGGCCATGTTCTTCTTTGGTTCGTCAATATATTAAAATATCATCGATAAAGACGATCATGAATTTGTCCAAATAAACTTTGCACACTTGATTCATATGATCCATGAATACGGTCGGTGCATTGATTAACCCGAAGGGCATAACCAGAAACTTGTAGTGGTCGTACCGAGTCCTGAATGCCATCTTTGAAATGTCTTGTTCTTGAACTCTAAGTTGTTGATAGCCAGATCTTACATCGATCGTTGAGTAGTAGTAGGATCCTTACAGTTGGTCGAATAGTTAATCAATCTTCAGGAGTGGATATTGGTTTTTTTATGGTGATTTTGTTCAACTCTCGATAGTAAATACATATCCTGAACAATCCATCCTTCTTTTTGACAAACCATAGTGGAGCTCTCCAGGGTGAGGAGCGTGGCCGGATAAAGCCTTTGTCATTTAGTTCTTGAAGTTGACTAGATGGCTCTTGCATTTTCGATAGTGTCATGTAATATGGAGATCTTGTCACTGGTGCTGCACCCAAGATTAATTCGATTTGGAATTCAACTTGTCTTATTGGGGGTAGTCTAGGTAGATATTCTAGGAACACGTCCGGGTAGCCGTACAATTGTAGAACATCTTTGATTTCCTTACCCTTGCCTTGCATATCCACCAGTGGACCAAGAAAGCGAAGCATCTCTTTTGTAAGCATGTAAGCAGTTTATTTCCTTCATGCAAGATATCAATCTTAGATTCTCCCCTGATTTACTTTCGTAAACCACAAGAGCTTGGTCGTTGGGTAGGGGTAGTCAGACTATCTCATAGAATATAACTTCGGCTTGGTGAGGCGATAACCACTCCAATCTGATAATCACATAGAAACTTCCAATGGTCATGGATATTAGGTTGACGTGAAAGACGTGGTTATTTAGTGTGAGAAGGCAATTGGTAAGTATCTCTAAGATGAATTCTGTTGGGTTTTGAGCATTCTAACACTCGTATGGTGTACATGCAACCCTATAAACCTTGGATCTATGTTTTCTCTATTATACATGCAAATAAGAACTTTCCAAGGCTTTAATCCTAACTAGCATACTATGAGGCAACTATACTACAAAGACTAGTTAGATAACATACCTTTTGGTGTAGCTTGATGTCTTCAAGCTTTAAGAGCTTAGCCCCAATAGTGTGGAAGCCTCAAGTGGAATCACAAATCACCAAAACACCTTGGAAGACTTTGAGAATAAGAAGACTTTGGTTCTCTCTTGTGAAATCGGCTAGCCCTCTTAGTGTACCCACACTAGTGCTAATTTCACCATCCTAGGACAACTTTATATAATATGGAGACTAGGGTTAAACCCATGACCTTTCATTTCATATCATCCATGGGATAAACACTCCATGGACTATCCATGAAAGCTTAGCCCAACCTAAATGAACTTGGCCTATTCCATATATATATATATATATATATATATATATATATATATATATATATATATATATATATATATATATATATATATATATATATATAAGAGTCCATATTTAATCAGTTCATTTTTGATCACTTAATTAATTCTAAATTAATTCTTGATCAATACTAATTAAATAATATGATTCCATATTAATATATTAGAACCTATAATATATTAATATAAATCATAAATATACTATTCTAAAAAAAAAACTATCTATATAAATTGTGTCGGTGAAGTGCAACCCAAATGGACCATGCCGGGTCGGGTCAAGTACATACCAAATATAGTTATGGACTTAGACATTAATCCAATAGTCTCACACTTGGATAAGTCTAAAACTATTATTGAGTATGACTTCAAAACCTAACTGGCAATCGTAGCTCTTAAAGCCGCTGTTGAACTCTGGTCTTTGTTAATGACTTGTCCATTAGATAAGGGATCATATATTCCTCCATTCTAGATATCATATGGACTAAGACATGGATTATAATCATTCTCTCAGTCCATTTGTTGTTTCCCAATTTCCGATTCATGACGACTGACTGATTGAACAAATCAAATCATTCCTGGCTTGGCCAAGCACTCACATGTGTCATCATTGAATCATCGAGGGGCCCTCAAATATCACTTTTATCCTGAAGGTAAAAGGAATGGATCAACTTCGACTCATATGGCTTGTTCTGCTACTTGTTGAATCATACACAAAGGCACGATTTATAACATCGAGTTACCAATGCGTTTTCGTGCAATCAATGTACTATCAACTCATAGTAACAACTCATATCTCTAGGTTTGAATAATATAATATATTATCGTCTCATGATCACTCGTGATAAAATCCATGAAGTGATTCAAATGAGGGCGGGTTGAATCCAATACTCAGAAATTATGAGCACTCATGAGTGTTGTAGCACAAATTTGTCCACCAACTTGGACGTCTACAAGCCAACCCATGACAGTCTTGATTCATATATACTTCCAACATAAGACCGACTGTGGATGTTTTGAGTAACTTAGTCATTCCAAAAGAATAACCTAATTATTATGGAAGTCAAAACATGCAAAGTGAAACACAAGAATAAATGAATCTAATATGGTATCAAAACCTATTAATATAAAAAAAACACTTTCTATTTATCACCATACTGATTACTCATTATTCATTGTTTCAGTTTTATCAACATTATACTTGAATTAAAAACACTAGGTGTCCCATGCTCCAAGCATGTACGCTATGTTTTCTAAACAATAGCTTTGCCATACACCAAGTATGAACTCTATGTTTGTCTATGATCAGTTTCTTTGTGAACTAGATCAATTGAACATAATTTCAATGAGCCTCTTTTCATACTCCCAATTCCTTGTCTTAAATGTAAGAATTCCAAATTCCTATCATTTATCGAAATCTGCTTAGATTTTAAACTTATATGCACTGTTCCTCTTGTAATGATTATGCACAAAGCCACAAAGACTTGGCAACAATCATTACAGAGTATTCCAATGGAGAGCAATTCAATGGAAATGATGTCTCAAATTCAAAGAGCATTGCTTTGAACTTGCTTCTTGCATTAAGTTTCTTTAACATTACACAGATTGCTTCCACCTATGAAGACAACTCTATATTCCCATTTTGACTACCACTTCTAAACAAGAGTTGCCTCTTTACAGACTATGTCAATATGGTCCTTCTAATATTAACAATATACTTCCAACTATCCTTAAGAAACCAATCTTTGGTAAGCCTTAGATTGTCCTCGACATTTGCTTAATCACTTTAGTCATATCCAATTCTAGACATTGTTCCCCTTAATGCCTCAAGGCATTTGGAAAATTCAGAAAGGATAAATATTATAGCACATGTAATCGATCTTGTACCCAAAGTAAATGGGACACGATTCATGATTTTTCACATAAAGACATGGTTCTAGACCAGTCTTTTGCCATAATAATTTTTGTTTTCCATATTCTCAAAATTTGACTATGAAAAGGGATGTCGTAATCATAATCAAATTTTGAGAATGCAATATATAGAATTTTCTTAAGTTGAACCAATCCAACATGAAATCGTATATATATTCTTGACTAAAGGTGATTAAAATCTCAATATAAGCTCTTTAGAATGATTATAAACTCAATTTAAGCTTTTTAGAATCGAAATGAAGTATAATTTCCTCTCCCTTAATTATAGCAAAACAACTTTTCCAACCCCTGCAACCTCACAAATTGAAACTTTTGTTTTTCTATAATTAACATTGCTAACTTGCAATACTTACCATAATTATCATGCTCCCACTAACATGATGATTATTAGCATAACACTTATGCTCCCACTAGCTTTGACATGTATCCAGAAAACAACTAGACCTCTAGAAGTCAATACTTTATTGACATTCTTACCAAAGTTCAGATTTCTGATACTAGATTGCTTTGATAAGACTTTACCAAAATCATACACCTTATCTTAGATAGATCACAAATGTGCCGAAAAAATTTCAGAACTATGAAAAGGGATGTCGTAATCATAATCTCAATTGTTTAGACCTTTTTCCATTTCTCATAAGTCAATGTTAGTGTGTCGGTTAACCACGCACGCTCCACTAACGACTTTGAGAACTGCAAATATCACAATTGCTATCTACTTAAAATCTACTTAGTGAAAGAATTTCCTCACCATGATTTTCATGAATCGGAGAGAAACCTTATGAAACTTAGATTTTATGGTGTATGTGTTGTTATCCACGAGAATTTTTCAAAACCATAATCACGTGACTAGGTTAGTGACAAATCCTAACTCATATGGATTGAACTTGTGCAATCTTAACTTTTTGCCACCTGACAGCTCAAGGGTCTGCCATTGCTTCCAAGTAGCTATGCAAACAATTAAGAACATGTATAACTCAAATGTATAGCCAACTTAACTGGAATGGGCATAGAAATGTCAATACAATAGGTTATAAACCTCTGGTTGTGTGCTAGTGATGAAATACAAGTTTTTATTCTTGATTACTTCTTGAAACCCTTTCAGTATCTTTTAGACTCCCACTGTCTCCTGGAACTATAAGACGTTCTTGCCAAATATTCAAGAGATGGTGTGGATTCTAATCAAGACAGACATTTGACACAATTGGCCTTTAGTTTGTCTTTGTTTTATCCAAAACATCACAAATTACCAATTTCAAATGTACAAGAGTAGAAAACTTTTACTCTTACATTTGACAAGTGTTTTAAACCTTCTTTAAGACATGTCACTCAAGTTACAATCTTAGAGTATAACTCTAAGAATTGTTTTTTGGAACGAAGTATGAATCATCTTCTTGATTTAACCACTTCAACAATTCATAACTCATCCTCTTAACTATCAGAATGCACTTAGAGGATGAATTGTGATAAGCTCTCAAAATCATTAAGATGATCTTAAAACATGATACTAAAGTACTCTCCCATCTTTTCAGATTTGAGAAACTTTTATCCTTTACCTAATTTGATTCTTCTTATTCGTTCTGTCATACATTGAAATTTTTTCCAATGTTTTAGAATTATACTTAAGCTGTAAGTATAATCATATTTACTAAACCTTAGTAAATCATGACAAATAGTCTTATCCATCTTTTGTGGTGGAATTTGACAAGTGCACAAGAAAGTGTACTTGATCCCTTAGTCATTCTCTTGAGTCACATATACATGTGAACACGGAACTAGTCTTAATTTTCCAAAGTTGAAAATTCTCATACATCACACTAAACACCTTGTATGATTCCAAGTTTTGTTCCAATTAAAACTTGGGTAATGAGAATCTTTCCTTGTATGGTAAATTTAGACACTACCACAAATTAAAGAATCAAATTCATATTTCCAATATTGCTATAAACATACAAACATCAAGTTTTCATGAATGCCATTGTAAGGAGATAAAAATAAAGTAAAACAAACTTTTATTTATTTTAAAATGCGGAAAAACTTATTCCTTACAATGTCACTTGAAATGAAAACTATGATATTACATGTTTCCTAGCAATCTATCCTAACTCCTAAGAGTAGCTCAAGAATTCAATCTTTAACCAAGCGAAAGAAATCCATCTTCACGATCAAATTCAACATACTCTTTCTTTAAGTTTCCTTCCCTTTGCTTGATCCTGCTCAATATCAAAATGCAACTGAGTCACATTTTGTATTAAGAATCATCAACTGGGAACTTAACAGAGTTAGATAGTGGACTTTACCTAAAGTAGAGTCAAACATATTGACTTTGCCAGCCTTATGATCTTTCAGGTAAATTTGGCAGCTTCGCAACCAATGCCCTTTCCTTTTGGAAATAGAACCGTATGGATCCTTTGGGAATGGTACATGGGATAATCTCAGACTTAGCCTTTCTCTTTACCTTTTGGTCAACTGAGTTGACTATGGCCAATCCTTTTCCATTGGGAAGAGAATGTTTTTTCTGGATTTCCAGTGTCACCATTTTCAATGTCCATAACGTTTTGGGAAGTTGATCTTCTAATCAAATTTTCTTTACTAGTCTTCCAAATCATTGTTGATTCAACAGCACCAAGCAAATAGATAAGATCATTAAGGTTCTTTTCATAGTCTGTTTCATAGGGGTCCCAAAGGAACTCACTATGTGACTTAGAAAGTGATTGAACCACTAACTTTCTCAAGACTTTGACACCCAACTCTCCCGGCTTGTCAGTATGTGACTTCATCTCCAAGATGTGATCACACCTAGACCTTGCCTTGCCAATAGGGCTTGAGTGACCTTGAACTTGTGGGTTAGTGAGAATAATTAGAGGAGGTGGAGGAAGTGAAGCTCCAAGAGATTTGGGAAGATCATAGATGTCTGAACTAGACATCTTTTGGGAGATATTCAAGATAGTTGATTTAAAGTCCTTAATATAACACCCAATATGAAATATTAAGGCTAGGACCCAACAAACTATTTTATAACTTGGAAGAGGGATGTCGTAATCCAAGTTATAAAATATTTGAAGGTAGATGAATGACGATTCACCAATTTACACACTGAAAAACGAAATAAATTATTAGGTTTTAATTGGTTTTGAAACTCCTAGTTCTTTTGAGATTCATTGAACTTTTCAATGGCATGTTTCAATCTTGAGTGTGCCTTTCAGGTTTTGTGACAGGGATGCCGAGGATCGCAAAACAAGGTGTGAAGTAACCATGCAAATTACTTGGTACCCTTAAGTGTTTACCCCTCAATCGATGTGCCGGTTAACCACACACGCTCCATCGATACTATGATAAATATTAAGTTACCCTTTGCCTACCTTGTTAACTACGAACTAGTGTGTCGGTTAACCACACACGCTCCACTAACCGACTTAAACAAAGTGAAAAGTGTAATTTCATGGATTAGCACCTTATTCACATTTTCCTAAGTAACTAAGATTGGGTATTTATAAAAGGTTAATTACTTAGTATTTATAATTAATACTTTTAATGAAGGGAGAATTTATAGTCTTTGTTCTACCCGTTCGGCTAACGACCCTCCACCAGTCAAGGAAGCGGTGGGTGAGAGTGGACACCCATTAAACTGCCATTTTATAGGCAGTAACCTTATACCCCCCTTATAGACCGGCTTCGTGAATGAGGCCTACTAACAGTAAGACTGACTTGCTCTTATACATACATACATACATACATATATATATATATATATATATATATATATATATATATATATATATATATTATTAACTTATAATATTATACAGTATAAGGGTTGAATTTTAACTTTTAAAATTCTAAGGGCTAAACTTGGAATTAAAGTATTCATAAGATAAAACTTTTCAAATTCCAAAACTTGAGGGAAAGTTTTGTAACTTTCAAAACTTTTCTATTCCATAACTTATGTGTTTAAAGTAGTTTTAATTAAAAAAAAACTCTTCAAGTTCCATAACTTGAGGACAAGTTATGGAAGACTTTAAACTAATTAAGAAAGTGACTCTTCATAATTCATAACTTATGGAAGCTTTATGAGTTTAACTAAGGTTACACATATTTTATTTAATGAAGAGACTCTTGAACCTCCACAACTTGAGGACAAGTTATGGAGTCATAAAACCATTTAATGAGAACAAGACTCTTCATTTTGTAACCTATGACAATTTTTATGAGTTTTAAGAAACTTAAATGTGACTTTTCATGTAACTTGAGGAGGAGTTACACAAACACATTTTAGAATCAACTTTTAGATTAAAATGGATTGAAAACAACTATTCAATTAACTTATCTATTAATCTAAGCAACTCATATGAACAAAGATAATACACATCAAACTTTTTCATGTAATTAGCATAACTTTTAAACTAATACAAAACATGAATCTATTGACAATTATCTTTGAACTTGTATTAGAATGAACATTACCACATCAAAAACAAGTTTATAAGTTCAAAAACAACTTAGGGTAATGTTCCTAGTCCATTTCTAGCCAAAATAGTCGAATATATGTTGTCCGGGGGTCCAACTCGTCGAGTGCACGAACAAACTCGGCGAGTTGGATGCATTTTTCCTTGGACTCGTCGAGTCCCTTTATGGACTCGGCGAGTCTACTATGCAGACAACACCAAAATTCGATTTTTAAGCAGTTTTTGCAAGTGTAACAAGAAAACAAACCTAGGCTCTGATACCACTATTGGGTTTTGAGCATTCTAACACTCCTATGGTTTTACATGCAACCCTATAAACCTTGGATCTATGTTTTCTCTATTATACATGCAAATAAGAACTTTCCAAGGCTTTAATCCTAACTAGCATACTATGAGGCAACTATACTACAAAGACTAGTTAGATAACATACCTTTTGGTGTAGCTTGATGTCTTCAAGCTTTAAGAGCTTAGCCCCAATAGTGTGGAAGCCTCAAGTGGAATCACAAATCACCAAAACACCTTGGAAGACTTTGAGAATAAGAATACTTTGGTTCTCTCTTGTGAAATCAGCTAGCCCTGTTAGTGTACCCACACTAGTGCTAATTTCACCATCCTAGGACAACTTTATATAATATGGAGACTAGGGTTAAACCCATGACCTTTCATGTCATATGATCCATGGGATAAACACTCCATGGACTATCCATGAAAGCTTAGTGAAAAGGCCTTAAGATCAATCAATTTATCAAGCAATAACAGTAAATAAGAATAAGAGGAATTCACGAAGAAAAGCTTTCACTAAGAAGGATAATCTCACAAAGAGATTATCGTGTGCACAAAGCAACGATTAGGGTTTGTGAAAGATAATCTTTCACAAACCTATACAAGAGATTATATACTACTATACTAAACAATCCCTACAAATTAGGGATATGCTAGCTAACTAATTTATGCTAACTATGGAAACAAGATAAGTACAAACTCTGTTACAATGCACTGACTAAACTATAACAAACTGAGCTGCTGAAACGCTGATTCTGACACTGAGATATGCGTTGATGCTGAGGTCTGTTTTAAACATTATCATATTTCAAGGTTTGACCTTACAATCTCCCCCAATATGATGATGTTCAAAACAAACTAAATTAAAACACCTCTGGACAGGAACTCTTCATACTCAGCTTCAGCTTCTATTTTTACTGGCCAGTAAGGACTATCCAGCAACTCCTGTCTTCTATTCAGCAGCTCCATGGCAATAAGGATGTGAAACTCTCCGGAGAGATCTTGATGACTCATGCACATTTGCCTTAAGCCAACGAGATGAGTGGTTGGAGCCTTTGGGATCTCAGCAGTTCGCTGAAAACACATCTTTCTGTTTTTATCAAGATAGAACATTCCGCGTTCAGGAACTGAGATAAACTTATGCTGAACCGGGTCAACACTGATAGGAAGAGAATTGTTTATTCCACCAGCACCAAAGTCCAGAACCAATACATCTTCACCATCAACTTGAAATTTGGTTCTTCGAGTTCTAGGAACAGATGACCTTTGGCCTTGATGCTGAGGTCGTTCTTTAGGAACAAGATCCAAACGCTGAACTTTCTTGATCAGCAGATGAAGAGCACAAGTTAGTTCCGAGGAGTGAGTTGAGGTTTGCTTGGATGCTAATTCGAGTAATTCCATCCATTCAGAATATCCATATTTGATCAGCTCATCCCTCTTGACAACTTCAGTGTATGAATGCTGAGGACCTTGACGAGTGATCAGCAACGTAAGATTTTTCTCATTTCGTGGTTTGGAAGCTTTAACTTTGATGATCTTATCACCACACACTCGTCGTTTAAGAACGTCTTCAAACCTCTTTCGATCAATCCTTACGCTTTCGAGATAGCGGATGAGAATCTTCACTGACAACGTCTGAATCTTCTCCATGGACCGGAATAATGGGATCAGCAACAGGATCGACTAATTTCATGTCTGGCCTTTGAGATTCATTATCAAGATCATCTGAATCTTCTTCTTGAACTGGAATAAGGGGATTAATGAAGTTCATATCCAGTATTTGACATTCATCATCCGGTTCATCATCATGCTCACTATCTTCAACCAGCTTTTCAGTGGCTGCTGGACTATTAGGCTCCGCAGAGTCAGACTCATGCATCAGCTTTGGTTATTCAGGCTGAACAATGGTGTTGTCAACAGGTTCGGTGTCTCTCTCATTTGGTTCATCATCAGCATTATCATCAGCATTAGTATCTCCCCCTTTTTGAGCATCATTAGATTGGGGACTGGAGGGAGGAGTATGCAGGAGAACTTCCTTTAGCTGATGAATATCAGCCTCAATGCGTAGAAGACACTGACTCATGTCCCGAGTCAGTGTCAGAAGTTCAGTAAATGCTGAGGCCGGAATTTGAATTAATGAAGTAGCTGGAGCTGCTGGTGAGCTAGGTGGCATCCCCGAAGAATATTGGTTCCCCTGGGGTGGATTCTCCCCCTGCGAGGGATGCTCCCCCTAAGATGGTTGCTCCCCCTGAAATTGTTGCTCCCCCTGACTCAGTGAATCCTTTAGAGCTGAGGGAACTTTCTCAGTATTAGAGACGATATGATGAGAAAGTTGAGGAGAGAATTGACCACCATCATGTGGTTCATCTTCTAGACCGGCATGATCTTCATGGATACCATCAGCGCCTCCTTCATCCGTATCAGCAGTGAGAGAAGGAACAGTGTATGGATTTGCAATCCATTCTCTCATTCTATCAGAGATTCCGATGTCAGTATCCAGGGGATCATCTTGATACATTCGAATAGACATGCGAGGGCATTGGACGGGATTTCCAGAATGCGAGAAGTAGTCTGCAGCGAAAAATTTATCGGGCACAAGAGCAATCCAGCATGGGAAAGGAACGTGATCAACACGCACATTTGCATGAAGAAGCTGAACAAGTTGATCAAAGAATAGGGCCCCATAATCAAGTCTTTTTGTTGAGAAGAAGTGAGCAGACGACTTGTTGCTCATAATTACTCAATTGATCACCACTTCGAGACTTGTGACCCACACACTTGCACAGAGCACCGGTGAAGAATTTCCATCCTGGGGTCATACATTGGCGCAAAATAAGAGTCGATCGAGCACCAGCCTTTGAGTGATCATATCCCAGTTGATCAAACAGATGTCTACACCGTTCAATAGAAGGAAGTTTAGAGAAAGGTTCAAAGATAGGTAACCTGAGTGTAGCACTGAGAAGTTCTGCGGTGATAAAGACAGAGTGTCTTCCACAGCCAATGGTCCCAGTAATGGCATTGTTGTCGTCATTGACAGTTGCAGTGTAGTAGAACTCACAGACTTGTTCAGGGAAGAACTCTGATGGAATGTCACTGATTGCGTATCGTAGGCGGCAGGAGGCTAAGAAATTAACAAAATCATTGAGTCCAAGACCTCGATGAACCTCGGGAATATCAGGGTTGAAAACAACGTTGGTGGCTTTGATGTATATTGGAAGAGGAGGAGAGTTTGGGGCAGGAACTACCCTTCGTGAAGTGGAGGAGTAAGTGAACAGAGATGCCGCCATTAGAGAGTTTTTAGGGTGCTAGGGTTTTGAATATAAGTGAAGGAAGTTTAAAATTATGGAAGGAAAGTTTAAAACAAGGGTGAAAAAGGTTTAAATATGGAATGAAACGGGCCTTTAAAAAGGTAATGATTATCTTCATTAAAAATAACGGCGTATCGTAACAACCTGTCAGATCAGAAAAATAGCCGTTGGGTAAAAGAGCCGTTGACTGAAGATGAAACGTCAATCAGTGTTCGCGGAAGCGCTGAGATCAGAGTCACAAAAGTTACATGCTGAAAATATTTCTCCGTCAATTCAAGGTACAACTTGCTTAATTGGGGCTAGCAAGGAGATTGGTGCGTGTGATAGATACTAGTTATATTATCTAACCATCGTCACAGAGTGTTGTGTCTGTATCAGTGAGTGGTTTATCTTACTGAATCATTAGACACTGAATGAGAAGAAGGTAAAGAAAGGATTGTTGCGTGTGATAAACCTTGGTGTTTTGGTCTAACCATCGGCAAAGATTTTTAGATTCTCATCAGTGTGTGTTTTGTCACACTAAATCACAGAATCAGTGTAAGATTGGTAAGAAGAGATAGTTGTGTGTGATAGATCTTGGTGTTTTGATCTAACCATCGGCAAAGATTTTTAGATTCTCATCAGCGTGTGTTTTGTCACACTGAATCATGGAATCAGTGTAAGATTGGTAAGAAGAGATAGTTGCGTGTGATAGATCTTGGTGTTTTGATCTAACCATCGGCAAAGAGTTTCAAGTTGTTATCAGTGTATGGTTTAATACAGTGAATCATTCAACTTTAGTTGAGAAGAGTTGAAGAAGAGAAAGATAGGAGATCAAACCAAGTACTTAGTATGCAAATATCATCAGCATGTCATCATCAGCACAATGTACATTAGCTTATAAGACAATACCAAACATTAGCAAAATTAATCAGCAAAATTAATTACAAGGTAATCATTCCAAGTTCTCCAATAATGTAAGCAGTTGTTTGAGAATCCAGTGCCTTAGTGGAGATATCAGCAAGTTGCTCTGAAGTCTTGACATGTTCAAGAACAACCTTTCCCTTTTCAACATTATCTCTGATGAAATGATGTCTGATTTCGATATGCTTTGTCTTTGAGTGCTGAACAGGGTGATGTGTGATTTGAATGGCACTGGTGTTATCACAATATATGGGAGTCTTTGAGAACTTGATCCCATAGTCGAGAAACTGATTTTGAATCCATAAGAGCTGAGCACAACATCTCCCAGCTGCAACATACTCAGCTTCTGCAGTCGAGATGGCTACTGATGTTTGCTTCTTGCTAGACCAGTTGATGAGACGGTTTCCAAGGAAGTGACATCCACCAGACGTATTCTTTTTGTCTAAATTGCATCCTGCATAGTCTGAATCAGTGTATCCAAAAAGTTCAAATGTTGAGTCGCGAGGATACCACAGTGCTAGGTTTTGAGTCCCTTTCAAGTATCGAAAGATACGTTTGACGGCCATGAGATGGGATTCCTTGGGATTAGCTTGGAATCGAGCACAGAGAATGGTTCCAAACATGATATCAGGACGGCTTGCCGTGAGATATAAAAGAGATCCAATCATTCCTCGATATAGAGAGTGATTTACATCAGTTCCAGTTGGATCAGCGTGTATCTTATCAGTCTTGGACACTGGAGTAGAGGCTGGTTTGCAGTCACTGAGAGAATACTTAACAAGCAAGTCAGAAATATATTTACTTTGGCAAATAGAAATACCTGACTTTTGTTGCTGAACTTCAAGACCTAAGAAAAAGGTCATCTTCCCCATCATGCTCATTTCGAACCTTTGAGACATGATCTCTGCAAATTCCTTGCTCAGTTTCTCATTTGGAGAGCCAAAAATGATGTCATCGACATAAATTTGAACAAGAACCATATCTGAGCCTTTGTTTTTGATGAAGAGAGTATTGTCGATTGCTCCTCGTCTGTATCCATTTTCAAGAAGATACGATGTCAGCGTCTCATACCAAGCCCTGGGTGCTTGCTTCAGTCCTTAAACAGCTTTGTCTAATCGGTACACATAATCAGGGTGATCTTTGTCAACAAAGCCTGGGGGCTGATTGAGGAAAACTTCTTCTTCTAACACACCATGAAGAAAGGCTGTTTTCACATCCATCTGATAGACAATGAAATTCATATAGGATGCGTATGCGAGAAACAGTCTGATTGCTTCAATGCGAGCAACTGGAGCAAAGGTTTCCCCGTAGTCGATGGATTCAATTTGAGTAAACCCTTGAGCGACAAGCCTTGCCTTGTTGCGAGTAATGATTCCATCTTTATCAACCTTGTTACGATAGATCCAGCGAGTTCCGGTGATGGTCTTTCCTGATGGTCTTGGGACAAGAGTCCAAACTTTGTGCCTTTCAAACTCATTCAGTTCTTCTTGCATGGCTTTAATCCAATCAGCATCTTGAAGAGCTGTGTGTATCTTGTCAGGATCATTGAAATGAAATTAACATACATGCAAAAGTTATTAGATACACGAGATCTGGTTCAGACACCATCATGAATATTTCCAATAATTTGATCAACAGGATGATATCGATGTTCAGAGACTGATGCTGATTCCGAAGAATTTGACACTGACAAGTTATCAGTTGCAGGAGAATCTTCAGCTTCAAGGATTTCATCAGCACCTGATGAATTATTTGACGATCTGGCTGCAGAATCTTGATTCAAGGAACATGGAGCTGGAATGATAGAATCAGAAATATCAGCTTCATCTCCAGCAAGAGGAACTTTGTCAAATGGGCAAGAGAGAAGCTCTTGAAAAATAGAGGAAGAGTGAATGACTTTTTCATCAGTGTATGATTCCTCATCAAACTTCACATGAATGGATTCTTCAATGCATTGCATGTTCACATGAAAAACACGAAAAGCCTTTGAAATAGATGAATATCAAACAAAAATACCATTATCAGCCTTAGGTTCAAATTTAGATCTTGGGTCACGCTGATTTAAAATATAGCAAACACATCCGAACACATGAAAGAAGGATACGTCTGGCTTTCGACTTTTCAGCATTTCATATGGTGTCTTCTTATGAGTCCTGTGAATTAAGGATCGATTCTGAGTAAAGCACGTTGTATTGACAGCTTCAGCCCAAAACGACATAGGAAGATCAGCATGAATCATTAAGGTCCTTCCAGCCTCAATCAGTGCTCTATTTCTTCGTTCAGTGACTCCATTTTGTTGAGGAGTATGAGGAGCTGAGAAGTTTTGCCCAATGCCTTTATGATCACAAAATTCTTCAAGAGTTGAATTTCGGAACTCAATACCATGATCACTTCTTAGTTGCTTAACTTTGAGACCTTTCAGTGTCTCATTTTTACGAATCAGTGAAATAATATCCTGTGCAGCATGACTTTTCTTGTTCAGGAAAACCACCCATGTAAATCGAGTGAACTCATCCATAACCACTAGAGTATACTTATTTCCACCTAGAGAACGGACAGGAATAGGTCCAAACAAGTCCATGTGAAGTAAATGAAGAGGGACTGATATACTGGAACATGACTTGGGTTTGAAAGAGGACTTGGTTTGTTTTCCTTGTTCACAAGCTGAGCACATCTTGTCTTTCACAACGCTGAATTTTGGGAGCCCTCTAACTAGATCTTGATTGGATATTTTGGATAGGTTCTTGAAGTTCAGATGAGAGAACCTTTTGTGCCAAATCCAGCTAAGATTCGTCTGAGACTTTGTAAAGAAGCATTGCATCAGCGCCTTGTCACTCGAGAACATGTCAAGAACATATATATATATATATATATATATATATATATATATATATATATATATATATATATATCATCTTTTCTACTTGCTGAAAGTACGATGTTCTTGTCAGTGTTGACAACTCTACCTTCCTTCTTTGTAAAGTGAACTTCATAGTCAGCATCACACAATTGACTGATGGAGATAAGGTTGTGTTTGAGACCCTTTACATATGAAACATTTTGAAAAGCCACGTTATTGCATTTGATATTTCCATATCCTTTAGTGAACCCCTTTCCATTGTCTCCATGAGTTACTGCAGGACCAGTTTTCTTGACATAATGTTCTAGGAGAGACTTTGATCCTGTCATATGCCTTGAGCAACCACTATCTAAGTACCAAAGATGCTCCTGACCCTGCAGTGCTGAGAAACTAGTTAGAACACACTGACCCATTCGAGGATAGGTCATTCACAAAGTTATTTGATAATAGATTATAACACTCCTTAGGAATACAGTTTAAAGAATTTGACTTAAGAGTCCATTTTTCATTTCTAACTTTAACATTATCAGCTCTTAAAGATGATTTATCAAATGAACATTCACTAATCTTATGAGAGGTATCACCACATCTGTAACAAACTCTAGTACCAAAGTTCCTCTTGGTGAGCAATTTTTTTTGAATTAACACATTTTGACTTGTAAGATTCACCAAGAGAGCTTTGTGTCCTTTTGTTCATTATTGAATCACAACTAAATTCAGTGTCAGACAGATTATGATCAGTGATAGACGATGAGCTATCATCAGTGTCTGGTTTGGACTTGTTCACAATTGCATTGCAGTCAGGAAAATGCTTAAGTTGTTCATGAACAGCATGAAACACTCCATTTGAGATAGGAAAGGCAATAATATTCTCAGTGAGTGGAGTTGGTCTTACAAGATGTGCAGGGTAAGAGGTTGGATCAATTCCGGTAATTTCAACATTACACTCAGTAATACCATCAGAGTTAGTAACACAGTATTCATCAATTAAACTCTGATTAATAAAAGAGTTACTGACAAACTTATTTTTGAAATTGTTTTTCATCTCATTCATGGAATAAAACTCAGATTCCTTTTCTTGTGATTTAAAAACTTTTTCAGCTTCTGCAAAATTACCCCCAAGAATTTTCTCACATGAATGTGGAATTTGAGCAGAAATAATATAATTGGCATTCTTATGAGATTTTGCCCAAGTATGAAGCACAGTTTGTTCTTTGGCCAAAAGATTTTTAACATTGTCAATTTCAGCAGACAAAGATGAATTTGACAAACTAGGGATTCTAAGATTTTCCTGAGTGGAATCAATAAGGTTATTTTTCATGGATATTTCAGTTTTAAGAAGATCAAGTTGATTTTGTAAATCCCTTATTGTTTGATTCTTTTTAGAATTAATGACACCCAAATACTCAAACATTCTGATTTTTTCATTCATTGAATAAGAAACAAAGTTTTTAACCTGATACATTGAAGGAGAGTCAGTGTTGTGCTTCTTGGATTTTTCAACTGCATCAGACATATCAGCATCAAATGTACTTGTGCCTTTTTTAGGAAAATCCATGTCTTCTATCTTTGCCATTAGACACTTGACTTCATCATCTGATGACTCCTCATCAGTCTTCCAATTTTCTTCTTCAGCAACAAGAACTTTATGTTCCAAGTTTTCTGCTTTCAGTTTCTCAATCAGCTTGTTGTACTTTTGCTTCCAGTATTCATCCGAGCTTTGTTTTTTTGTTTACATTCCTTTGCAAAATGATCAATGCTCCCACAGTTAAAACACTGAGCCTTCCCTTTCTTATCAGCACCATGCTTTTTGTTAGCATCTGATCCTTTTGAAAACTTTCCTCCCATCTTCTTCTGAAACTTTGAGAAGTTTCGACCTGATTTCTCAAAAGTCTTTACAATCAAAGCTGCACTAGCCGCAACCTTTTCAAGATCATCAGTGTCAGTTTTAGAGGAATCAGTATCTGAATTGCTTTCAGTGTCTGAATCTGACACTAGCTTTTTGTTTGAGAACAAAGCTACAGATGATTCACGCTGAGAATCTTTCATCGGTTCCTTTCTTTCAAGCTTAGATTCTTCATAGTATCGAAGATTTCCATAGAGACTTTGTAAGTCCATAGTGTTGATCTTCTCACTGTTTTTCAGCACATCAACATGGTTCTCCCAACCTGCACCCAGAGAATCCAAAAACTTCTGCACTAGAACAGTTCTATGCTTCAACTGATCTAATCTCCGTAAATCATTAACAAGAGTATTGAATCTGTTAAAGGTTTGAGTCAAGGTTTCACCTTTCTTTGCAAAAAAATGTTCATACCTTCTGTTAAGATCATTTATTTGAGTGGCCTTGACTTCTACAGTGCCTTCAAACGATACAGTCAAAGTATCCATCATCTCTTTCGCTGAGATGCAGTTCTGAACCAACCCAAAGATATTATATGGAAGAGCATAGCTGATTGCAGCACGAGCACGAACATCTAGACCATGTTTTCTTTTGTCATCTGCCGTCCAGTTTTCTTTAGGTGTTTTCTTCATAGCACCATCAGGAACGTTATTTTTCAGAGGCTGATACATCGGGACATATGGACCATTTTCAATGATGTCCAACATATCTTCATCTACTGACTCTAAAGCATATAGAGCCTTTATTTTCCATATGGCAACATTTGTTTCATCAAACGGAGGAATTTTAGCGGAAGGATGATTTGATGAGTTCGACGAAGAGGAAGATGAAGCCATTTGTTTGATAAAAGAAACCTGCTCTGATACCAATTGAAAAGGCCTTAAGATCAATCAATTTGTCAAACAATAACAGTAAATAAGAATAAGAGGAATTCACGAAGAAAAGCTTTCACTAAGAAGGATAATCTCACAAAGAGATTATCGTGTGCACAAAGCAACGATTAGGGTTTGTGAAAGATAATCTTTCACAAACCTATACAAGAGATTATATACTACTATACTAAACAATCCCTACAAATCAGGGATATGCTAGCTAACTAATTTACGCTAACTATGGAAACAAGATAAGTACAAAATCTGTTACAATGAACTAACTAAACTATAACAAACTAAGCTGCTGAAACGCTGATGCTAACACTGAGATATGCACTGATGCTGAGGTCTGTTTTAAACATTATCATATTTCAAGGTTTGACCTTACACTTAGCCCAACCTAAATGAACTTGGCCTATTCCATATATATATATATATATATATATATATATATATATATATATATATATATATATATATATATATATATATATATATATATAAGAGTCCATATTTAATCAGTTTATTTTTTATCACTTAATTAATTCTAAATTAATTCTTGATCAATACTAATTAAATAATCTGATTCCATATTAATATATTAGAACTTATAATATATTAATATAAATCATAAATATACTATTCTCAAAAAACTATCCATATAAATTGTGTCGGTGAAGTGCAAAACAAATGGACCATGCCGGGTCGGGTCAAGTACATACTAAATATAGTTATGGACTTAGACATTAATCCAACAACTTCTACTGGGACGTTGTAGGATTTATGGTTTAGCATGCTTCTAAACTTATGGTCAATTAAGCTTCTATCGATACCAGAATCAAATAGCACAAATGAATTAATTTTGTTGACAGGAAACGTACTAGTAACCATTTAGTCTTAAATAAGCACATATGAGTCGTATTGTATGATAGTGTACTTGTTCCTGAAATCCTACAGATTTCCAATTGATAGAGAGAGAGCGATTGATTTCCAAAATCCTACATATTTCCATATGAGAGAGAGAGAGAGTTGAAATCCTACCGATTTTAAATGATAAAGAGAGAATTGAATTCCTACCAATTTCAAATAATAGAGAGAGGGTTGAAATCCTACTGATTTCAAACGATAGAGAGATAGTGTTCGATTTCGGAAATCTTACAAATTTCCAAATGATAGAGCGAGAACTGTTAATATTTGCAACCTTTTAAACAACTTGATAGCATAAATGTTTGTATTCCGGTTACATCTTGCTACACCTAGTTTCCAAACATGCGTAGGGTTAGTAATAGAAAAGCTTTGTCCACTTAGAGACATAGCAAGGATAAATGGTTGTATATAATCTCTTTTCTCATGATTCCTAACCTTAACCTAAGGGCACTATTCTCCCTAGGTAACCTTGTTAGGGATTTCAAATGTCCATTTAGTAAATTGGCTAGCTCCTCGAGCTAGTTATGAGCCTCCAAAAGCCTTTTATTTATTACAATCGTTTGATACCCAGTCTGCTTTAGGTCAATTGAACTCTATACTCTAGGGTACATATTTTGTGGCCATGGTTAGTAACCTTTCTTTGGTTAATTGACATGATGGCATACTTTATGGGCAGTTCCATTTTCATCATGTTGTTCTTCCTTGAGTTCTCCAACTCTCTGACCTAGAGTGTGAGTGATGTATTCTACTATATTCATGTTGTCTATCATGGATTTGATTTACTGACTTAATTTGAACATTCCGTTCAATTGGGAGAAGTACAGCTTTATTGATAGATTCGTCGACAAATGGAACGGACTTGGGGAGTGATGACATGTCATTCTTATTCCTCCAGGCTATTAGCTCTCTCTCGAGGTGTTTGTGAATCATCCCGAATCTTGTAACACCATTTTCTTCCTTTAGATGGTAGTATCACATTGGGAATGAGGTGTAATCCTTTCCTTAGGGGTATCCATGCAGAGCATTCCACCTAAAATTAATCAATAGAGGTAGTACACTGGTGGCGTTTGAATGGTGGTCTCTTCATCTGTTAGTCCTTCTCCTTCCAAGTTTTCCTCAACTGGTTGCTTATCATAGAACGTTCCCTTCTCTTCGTCAGTTTCCTCCCCTTTTGTGGGTTTTTTAGGTGGTTCGTCTTCGGAAGGATCTTCGTCATCTTTGGAAGATAAGGGAGATAGAAGTTTGGAGGCTACTGAATGATCGACTAGGAACTATATGTTTCTCTTTTACGAAGCTATTGTTCTTCGTTCTTCTTTGAATTCAGGTAAATCAGAAAAATCTGGACATTATCCAAGATTTTAAAGTATTTTTATGATTTTTAAAATGTAATTGTTGTCTGGGATTTGATATAAGGGTTGTAGATACTAGGTATCTGCATCATTTCTTGAGAACATACTTCAATCTCTAAAACTCTCAATCATTGTAGTATGTCAAACTCGTCACTCAAGGATTGTTGTTGACCAGCCCGACCATAAATAACATAGGTGCACGTTCCAGGTTGATTTATGGTATGGCCTATGTACGATACTAACCTTAGTTGAGTTGTTTGACCTAATAGATTGAGTTGGTAACTTTAGTTGAAGGCATGTTTGTGACATCCCCATTTTCATGGTCAGAAATGAATGATTTGCTTATGCTTTGTTTGAAAATCAGAGTAATGTTTTTAAAGAAAAGTGTTGTGGAATTTGTTCCCAGAAGAACATGATAAATGTGTTATCAAAGCATTTCCGAAGAAATGTATTTCATTTCTTTTAAAACTTTGGGATGTCATCGTCAATACAAAAACATAAGCATAAACAGACTTACATTCATTTACACTAGTGATCTACATCTCCTTAATCTCTCGGTGTAAAGTAGCTTTGTATCGACACCTTAGATACAAATAAACTTGAGTGGGTCAGGTTGGGAAACCTGGTGAGTACATAGGGTTTTTAACCCACAATAATATAATTATGTTTAATCATTAAACAATCATCCCAATTATCCATCCCCATTATCTTCTTTATACCTTAAGGATCTATCCTAAGAATCATTTATCATTCACTCATTTATTCCTAAGGATTGTCCGAAGGAATAGGCATGAATTCCATCGTTTGTCTAATAACACAGCTGTTAATGTTATCTATTAAGCATAGCTACCAATATTATCATTTAGGCGCAGTTGCCAGAATTATGACATTCTCCTTTAACCGCAGCTGCCGATATTGTCCTTTGGGCGCAACTGCCAAGGTTATGATGTTCTCTATTAGGTGCAGCTACCGATACTACCCTTTAAGCGTAACTGCTAGGATGTTTAGAGTAAATCGTAGATCAAGACATCTACAGGTTGTGGCACAACTGCCAATGTTCATCTATAGGGTACTAAGTTCATTGCTGCCAATGTTCACCTATAGGGCACTATGTCCATAACTGCCAATGTTCCTCTATATCATCTTTCAACATATTTTGTAGATATAAAATACATATACAGTTTAACATATTTAAAAATGTATAAGATCATTCAACTAGCATAAATATCAAGTAAATAGATAATATGCACACATAGCACGTAATTTATATAAAATACTTCATATCTATGTGTAAGATGAAAGTAACTATGCACTCACTTGTTAAGACGGTGATTCCAAACTCAGACGAAACAACGGGTTTTGCTAAAAACCGGGTTCCGCTGGAGCAGAGCTTCTGAGATGAAAAGCTCTTTTTCTTAGAGTCTTCGGGCGCTCCGGGGCTTTCCTCTAGCACCTTAAGTTTACTAGGGATTTAGAGAGGTTTTGGGAGTCTAGAGAGATGTTAGAGAGAGAAAGAAAGGCTTATGGTGTGAAAAAAATATGAAGAATTCATCCTTTATTGATAGGGGTTTGATCATAGAGTAGGCCCTAAGTTTCGTCTATATCTTCCACATATTAGATCCGTTTTCTATGTTCTTTATACCCACACGTTGATATTTACGAGTACCACAACTTTCATTTAGACATCGTCAGCTAGTTCTCATTCTATCTCAGATTTACAAAACTACATCGAATTCACCCCGCTCGAAGAGTAGGGACTAAGTTTCGTCCATATCTTTAACATACAAGCTCTATTATCGACATTCTTTATATCCACACATTGGTATTTGTGAGTACTACAACTTTCATTTAGACCTCGTCGGCTAATTCTCATTCTATCTAAGATTTACAAAACTGTATCGAATTCGCCGCGCTCGAAGAGTAGGGACTAAGTTTCATCCAAATCTTTTGCATACGAGATCCGTTTTCGACTGTATTTTTATCGTTGAACTCATATTAACGATATCTTCATTTCTCGTTTAGATTATTTTTGCTAAGAGCGATTTAAAATTCAAATTTCGGGTTTCACACTGCTATGCCAAATCTTAGAAAATTCACAACTTCCTCATATGAAGTCAGATTTAGATGTTCTTGTTATGCACGTTCGCGGTTTAACGTATACTAAAGGCATTCTAACGTCCTCAGACGATGGGATAACTTCATGGGTTATACCAAAAAATCTTTCTTTCCGCCAATCAAAAGTGTACATCACCCATAATAGATGTATTATTTACTAGACGCATTCTAAAGGCAAGAGACCTTTCTTAGGATATCTTCTGATAGGTATCATTCAATATCATAGCCTTCTCATTTCCTCCATTTACTCAATTCGCTACGAGTCTTCACCATGACGTTTTGTACACCAAAGTAGGCGTTCGGTGTATCGAGACGAGAATATAGATAGAGGAAGGTTTAGATGCGTATTCCATTTACTTGCACCACATGCATTTGAAACCTCCATGACTTTTCTATTTCTTTCTAATAATTATTATGAGTTAGTAAATAATGTTAAATTAATGCACATACTAAATTTTAATCGTAAATTAACTAAACTACAATATTAAAATACAATAATTTACTTCTATTTATAAAATTATGACATTAACTTTTTAACCTATTATCGTCAACTTATTAGTTTAGATATGTTGTCGTATGTGAGCAATTGTCATTTTAAAGTCACAACTTTTGTATAATTTATGATTTTATGGAAAATAGTTAAATTATTAATTCCAATATAATCTTAAACGGTTAACTTAAATCAAATTTTAGTTAATCTTGAAAAAAAATCGAGAGAATATTTTACAAATAATTAAAAGTTATAAATTATAGTGTTAAAGCTATATTGTAATCCTAAATTAACAAAAAAACATGAAACTATTTTTATAATCATTAAAAAATTTCAAATAAGTAACTTAAAAATAACTTATGATAATAATAATTAAATATAATATTATATAAAAAATTATAATGTTATTTTTAAAAAAACAATGTTTGTTGTTTTAAATAATTATAATCAAAGAAACTAACAATATTCATCAAATAAATTTCAAAAAGTTAAATTTCTAAAACCAAATTAAAATAATTAAGAGTTTCCAAATATGTTATTTTAAACAACTTACAACAACAATAGTTAAAAGTAACATTATTTACAAAAATTAAATGGTTACCTTTAAAAACAAAAACAATTTTGATGTTTTAAATAACTACAATCATAAAAATTAAAATCTTAACAAAATAAACCTTTTAAAATTAATTCATTATAACAACAACTATAAATATCATTAAATCATATATTATATTTAAATTTATTCATTAGTAACCCGTAGATAGAGGTCATTAATTTAATTGGATTTATAGAATTTAAAAAAAATGTCTACATTATCATACAATTCAAAACTAATAATGTTTATACCAACTTATTATAAGATTTATTATATAAGAGCTAACAACATCATTTATATATTAAATTGTAAAGATTTTAAATATATTGTGGTATTCTGCGGAACACGCAAATATTCGTGTGTATATATATATATATATATATATATATATATATATATATATATATATATATATATATATATATATATATATGTGTGTGTGTGTGTGTGGATGGGGGTGGGGTTCTAAAAAATGTATCGTCCAAGGGTCATTATAAGAAGCACCAAGACATTGTGGCCTAACACCAGCTGGAAATATATCCATAGTGTACGGTCTATATCATGAGTTTTGATGCATAATCATTCTTCTATAGTTTAATTAATTCTACAAGTTGCACCCAAATTCCTACGCTTGACACGGACTCGGAGGAAGAATAAAATCTTTTCTGTCGTTATGGTGATTCCGAAGAGATAAACTTAAATTTCCAATTCAATTAATAAAAGATATGGCGTTGGAGATTTTTAAAAGCTTTTTTTTAATAGGTTTTACAATTTAAGAAGTTTCTAAGAAAATAAAAAGGGTATAAGATAGAGCGTTGGAGTTTTTAAAAGTTTTTTTTAATAGGTTTTACAATTTAAGAAGTTTCTAAAAAAATAAAAAGGGTATGAGAAGCTTTTTCAAAATAATTTTTTTAAGAAGTTTGTTAATTAGCAACATTTAAAAAAAATTATAAGTTTTTACAATTTAAGAAGTTTTTAAAAAATATAAAGGGTATGAGAAAATTTTTCAAAATAAAGATGTTTTTAAGAAATTAGTTAATTAGCAATTCTTTTAGCTTTTTTCAAATGATTTGTTGGGTTCTATAGTTTTCAACCGAGTATCAAAAATATATAAAAAAAACATCGAACTTTTCTTTGTACATAAATTTACAGCAACATGTATTAGCATTAAAATCTGTGTTTTGTTCAAAAAATATTATTGGTGTTATTAGCATAACATGTACATGCCACGTGTCAAGACATACGTCATCCCACTTGGGAGCTGACATCAATGTTCTAAATAATGTGAGGCAATATCAAAGTTAAGTAATGGCAAGCGTTGGTTGGCCATGACGTTTTTCAAGACGTGACTATTTTACATAAGTAAAAAAAATACATCATATAATTATTAAATTTTATCAAATATATCAAGGTTTTAGAAATGTTATTATGTTAATATTTAGCATCAATAAGTTAACACTCAATTATTTTAAGGCCGATCAGAAAAAACAAAAAAATAAAAATAGAAAAAAAAACCAACACCTTGAAAAAACTCACACCATAACGCGATACGGCATGCATTGACACGTTATTTGGGCGTCACACATAACAAACCCGTCATGGGCGTTTTCAAAACATATATGGTCATACCTCGCGCTATGGAGGCATGTCATGGCGCGCTTTTTAGAACCATAACTCACATAGCTTTTGGTTATAATGATGTACATAGTTTATCGACAAATTTTTTTGTACAATTTTACCATTTAAATTTTTCTATATACATTTTATCATTAATCTTACTTAATTTGATAAAAAAAATACCCTTTCAAAAATACGAATATTTAAATGTAAATACATATTTATAATTATAGATAAAGTTTTTTTATAACAATTTTTTTTTATCTAAATACCAATGATGTATAATTAGTAGTCTATAAACTTGAGATAACTTGAAAATCATTCCACGTGATAATGGTGCAAAACACTTATGACATAAAAGATATAGACTAGAAAATACAAATGTAGTCTTACATTTATAATTTCTAAAAAACCAAACTGACTATCTACACCAGGAAGTGGACCTGATCAACAATAAAATAAGTTAGGTAAGTAAATATGTCGAACACATTGGGAACAGAAGTGTACTAACATATCAGTATCTTTTTAATAATCAATCTCAATCGATCCTAGTTCAATTAATTAACATCATTTAAATGATATTGGTAAGTTATCTAACGCTTCCTAAATTGATTAACTCCAGGTTAATTTCATTAATCCTATGATTCTAAGTTGTCTACCAGCAACAATAGTTCCCTAAACTCAGTCTGTTATGTCGTATTATAAGAGACTCATTAGGTATGATCAGTTCCAGGGTTAGTGGAAAGCTATTAAAAATTATTCAAATTATTGGATCAATCACAAATATTAATCATAACTTAATTATTTATATCTTAGGGACATAACTTTCCACTATTCGCCATTATATACAGACTCAGTTTTCCAGCTTTGACAAGTTAATAAACAATGAAATTCAAGATATCTGAACCTAATCATAAATCATACATTTAGTTACATAAATATAACAAAATCAATATCAATTCGTATGAATCTTTAATTGAGAAAATATAATAAATTGAATAACTTTCAATACCAAATATATATTAATCTAAACAAACTAAGTTTTCACAAATAACAAATAATCATTCAGGGTTTAAACAAATCTCAACAAGAAGATGTAGGAAATAAAAAAATGACTAATTATAGACAGAAAAGTAAAAAAAAAGCAAAACAAAACAAAAAAAGAAAACTGACAACCTCGTGATTTCTTTTCTTGATCTTCAGATATTTGCATCTTTATCTGCATGTTAGCTGATATAGCCTTCTAGACCCTCAAAATGGCCTCTTTAGGTCATTTTTTGTCCTTTAGGGTTTCTAGAAATCATCCTAATAATTTGTTTTTTTGATGTGGATGGAATTGGGGTTCTATATATAGTTTTATGAGACAAACTTATTCCGCGGTGAGAATTAATAAATATGGAAAATATCTTTAGAATCTTTTCCATGCTTAACACCAGCTTTATTTGTCTGACTTCAATACCTATTTTGGGCAAGTTAAAAGTAGAATTGGCAAAAGGACCCTCACACATGGGTTGTAGAAAATTTTCTATTTTCCAAAACATATTTATGCTCATTAATTGGAGTTACGAGTCGCAATATATGGCCCAAACACTACAAAAGGGTCTATCAACCAATTTAAAATTTAGCGAGCCTTTTGATGTTTTGATGCAACTCATCAATTTAGCTCATTTTCACTTCTATTTCATCAACATGGACTCTTTACCTACAAAATATAAATATAAATGAACTAAACATCTTTTGTCATATTTTCATTATAAAAATATCCATAAAATATCTATAAAAACATGTATAATTTAACATTATCAACCAATTATTGGTCAAAAGGATTTATCATACCGATCTGGATAACTTACTTTATTAGTTTAGTATATTGTATGGTATTTTTAATTAAATACTCATCATTTCTTCAAATCTGACAAATGTGAGGTTCTTGATTCGTTTTCTCAACTGAGTGAAATGAAGCAATTGGGTGAGAATGATTGTCATTTCACAAGTTATTATTCATTAAGAAAATTGCATAGTTTGAAGTACAATGTGCGGCTTCTATGGCTTCATTGAAGTTCATTTGTGGTGATTAAAGCCAATTCAAATTTTGCTGTTTGTGATGGTTTTTGATACATAAAATAGAGAGATTTTCATAAAAATTGCAACGAAAGCATTTTAAAATAACTAGTTTATTTTATACCATTTTAAAACAAAACCATCAAGGATCATTTTACATAGGTTAGATTGATATTAAAAATATCATAGATTGTTTTATAGTGACAACCTTTGGCGCCATTGATCCCACTCAGATTTGGGGATTTAAAGTAGATGGCAAGAATAAAGAGCTTTAACTTCTCTACAAGTATCCACCACAAAAGAGTAAGGAATAAGGAATGCTAGTTCCCTTCTAGTATTAGTGATTCCTTCATCCTTTAAGTGCTTAGCTAAAATAATCACTAAAGGAGAAAATTTATGAACAACAAATGCCCATAACTAGCTTCAAAAATACAAGAGAAGGAGAGTAAAGAGTGTTCTCGGTTTAGGTATTTTCTAAGGGAAAGAGTAGTAAAAATGAAAGCCTAACAACTCCTTATATACTTACATGCAAGCTCTCGATCCCATACCTTCATTAAATGCAAGATCATAGTTTTTTACAAGCAAGATGTGTGTAAGATGGATGTTGACAAGCAACCTCCCGCTCCTTCTTAAACCTATGTCCAATGGACCAAAAAGAGAGGGAAAAATTGTGTTGATTTTTCAATTAAATAACTAGCATACATGTCTAATTTTAATGGTATCCAAGCCACTCGAAAACTTGTACATGACTAATTATATCAAACTCTATGATATAATAACTAGTTATAGCATTTTGACGTATATTTTCATGAAATAATAATTTCCCCTAATTAAATACAAAAGTTGATTTTATTTATTAAAAATCATATTAATAATCAATAGTTATTACATACCAACTTGATTAAGGTGTGACGCTATAGCATCATATGTTATTAGCAATATCATTAAATAATGATTCTTGAGCATATAGATCCAACAATCTCCTACTTGCAAAATATCCACTATGGATTGACATAGACAGTAGTTGACAATAAGCAACAACCTATTGCCCTAACAACACACAAAGAGGTACCATCCATTAACATTCTATTCCAAGAGTTCTAAGTTGAAATTGATTATACGGTAAGTATATCAACATTCTCTTTCTTTCAGCCATCATTTTGGACATGAGACATGGAACATAATCATTCTCATTTATCGTCCAACTTTAAGTAAGGTGAAATTGATTTCTAACTCATAACACATAAGAGAAACAAATAATATCCTAAATTCATACACGCTCTTATATAGTTCATGTTATACCTAACGATGGTGTTTATAACTATACGGTTACAAACAACGTTGGACCATGTCAAAGCACAACAATTCCTATACTTGAGTCCATAATATCTATCTCAAGTCGAATGATATAAATATATTTATATTAATCCAAGATTCACTTATAATAATGATCCATGAAGTGATTCCTAAAGGGGGTCATATCCAATAATTATTCTCTAACAAGTACATATGAATTTGGATGCAACACCTTGCTATTTAATCAAAGAAAATCAACAAATCTGATTCATATTAGTCTTTATTCATAGTTTCCCCCACAAATATGATTAACAATAGACTATTTAGAATAAATAGATTATTCAAGGACTAAAAAACATGCTTGTAACACCCATTTTCCTAAATGGTTTGATTTTGGGTTTCAAGGAGTCAAAAGGTAGATTTTTGGAGAAATCAAGTCTCATAATGTGACCATTGGGTGGTTATGACATGACAAGAAAAATAAGAGAAATGTGTTTTGGAACCCATCTCACGATGTGAGACATAGGGGCTCACGACGTGAGAACTGTTGCAGCCCAAACCTATTATCTTTTAGGGTTTCCTTCATATTTAAGCCCGTCTAAGTCATTTTTAAGGTTCATTACCAGCCTCCACACCCTTTTACCTCAGAAAAACACTAACCCTAATTCCTAGGTTGATTATTGGACTTTTGGAGCATTTCTTGGCTTGAAGATGAAGAGAAGAATGAGAAGAAGGTGTTCTATTAGTGAAGCTTGCAAAGAAACATCATCATCATCTCATTTTTTTTTATGGAGCTTTGTAAGTTGAAAAGACTCAAAATTTATTGCTTAAACGGTTAGGTCAAAGATGTTGGGAGTCTTCCTATCAGACTCGCGTTCATTTTGTGATGAGGCATCATGAGAATTCTCTCACTATATTACATATGTCATAGTGGGCTACCTGCTAGACTAGTCGAGTCTTAGTAGCTGAAGGCTATTATGTGTACTTTCGGATTTGTTGAAAACTCCAAGAGTATTGATAGTCCTTGGGACAGTTGATAGTCCCAGGGTTGCTGATAACCCATAACTATTAGATTGACATAGGGGTAATAGCATGCAGGTTGGATTTCCAGCAAGCCAGTGATGTAGAAGGAGATAAGTATTTTCGGAGTTTTGGTAGATGATGGTGCTCCTATGCTAATCTGGGACTTAGGAGTCACAGAAGTTTTAATATCACCATGGTTGTGCTCAGGGAAGCATTTGGTTGGTTATGATTTATTAGGAAGTTGGATGCATAGTTTTTTATCCAAGGGGGATGTGTGGGCTAGTATAGGTCTCACTCATTTTGTTTTGCTCGGATGTCGGTAAGCGAGGGTGTCACTTTTTGCATTTGGTAGTGTTTCTTGTGTTCTGATATGAACGGGACGACGTAAGATCAAATAGGTTTTGTTTTGGGTCAGATCTTTGAATTTTGGTCTGCATGGTTGATGATGAGGGAGGCCTTGTCTTCCGGGGAGACATACATGTTCATGAAGATTTAATATTATGGGGGAGCCAGTTTTTCTTTTTTTGGTTGCATGTGAGGTGGGGATCTTCATTCTCTATAGGGGAACATGATTTCGATCTTGGGAAGTCTCTGCTTAGGTTTGGCATGCGCGCCTAGTTTTGGAATTTTTTCGGTTTTTCAGTTGTTGATACGGGCATTAGGGGTGGTGATGAATCGAGTAAGAAGTAGTTGGTTTGGGAAGTTCCCTCGAGGGGATTTAGGAGGGGGCGATTTTAGAATGATTGATAAGGGTAGATTTCGAGGACGAAATCTAATTTAAGTAGGGGAGTTGTTGTCCCATTTACTTCATGCCCAATCAAGTTTGAATGAAAGGAATATATAATGTTGGCAACTTTATGCATTTTAAGGCTCCATGGAGTATGATATTGTTCATATCTTGAAGTTGGTTGATTATTGGACCCATGTATGAGGATTTTGGTTTGGTCTCTTAATTTTGACAAAGAATGGATGGAGGACATGCATGAGGCATGCATTTCTATCAAGTAATCATTTTATGGACCTTCGGAATCCCCTTTGGATTCTAGAAAAGTTAGAGGGAAAAGATTAATGGATTAAGGACTTAAATCTTTGGATTTTGGCTTCAAACTGTGCTCACGATGTGAGATATAAGCTCTCACGTCGTGAGAATGAAAGGCCCCATTTTCTGCTGAGCTTTTTGTAGCTAACGATGTGACATAAGGTTGTTCACATCGTGAGATCAGTTCAAATGGTTTTTCAAGACTGAGTTGCCTTAGTTGGGTCGAGTCGAGTTTGAATCGGATTGAGTGGACTCTTTGTTGGGTATATTAGATTGCGTCATTTGGCTGGTCATTATGTACACGGTTTAGGCTTGTCCAACCATATTTATTATTAGGTTTATATTATAAATAGTGCATGCATGCAACCATAGTTGTTAACATTGGATGGATACTTTCTTGTAACCCTAACACGCCTCTACAGTAGCAATTCTTTATAGAGTTCTTCTGAGGTTGTGGTTTTAATTTAACCATTCAACATCTTTTGATCCATCTTGTGTTCTTGTTTTACATCTTGTGATAATACTTTATTTGTTAGATCGATCTAAAAGGATTTTATTCTTAACAATTAGTATCAGAGTAGGAGGCTGTGTAAATCATATGCATCTCTTCTGTTTGAAGAAATAGTTAGGGTTTCTGCTATTATCAAATCTGTTGGAGCCGTCATTACTTTGTTGACGCAAATTCGTGATCTTGATATTACCCTAATACGATCCTCTAAGTTTGATTCTTAACAGGTATCGAAAAACAAGTCAACATGTCGCACAACGATTTTTCATCCAATCCAATCAACATCTCAAACAGCGTAGGTTCAACCACAAGAATTCTGATTCTATATCCTCATGAGTATCAAGTATGGGCTCTTCACTTTGAAGACTATGTTCTTAGCTTAGAAGACAATGGGTATTTGATATGGGAAGCAATTACTTTGGGTCGTTTTGTTCACTCTAAAACCAAAAGAATCATTCAAACTCAGAAGGAATACAACCAGTTGCTCATTGATATGAAGGATGTTCCTAAGGATGAGAAAGACAAACTCATCAGTAACATTATAGCAATGAGAGTGATAAGGCTCTCTTTACAGTCTGACACATTCTGCTTGGTGATTTCTTGTGAAAGTGCGAAAGAAATTTGGGACGGGCTTAAAGAGCTTTATTCCACAGATGTTCATCTCGACCATTCCACCCAGACACTCCTACTTTCAGTGTTTGGTGTCTTCAAAAAAAATCCAGAAGAGAATCTCAGCCAGACTTTCAACAGATACAATCATCTTCTTAGTAAGATGATTAAGCGTGGAATAGAACGAAAGTTGATCAAGTAGAAGGTCACATTCATGAATGGTCTTAGACCTGAATGGATGGCATTAGTCTCAACTGTTAAAGCACATGAATAGTTCAAGAGTTATACATTGGCCAAACTTGTTGGCATTCTTAAGTAACATGAAAGCAAAGTGACGAAATAAACGAAAGTTGTGTCCAGCATGGGGTCCTTAGCTCTCGTGATGAAAGGCAAAAATGTTACAAAGGAAGAATCTGAAACGAAGCTCTCTGATTGTGATCTTTCTAGCGAAGATAATGCATTAGTGATCACGAAACCCAAGCGATTCGCCAAAAAGAAGTTTCCATAAACCAAGAACCGAAACTGGAAGGGAAGCTATAGTGCTGAGAAAGTGAAGGAGGAGAATAAAAGTGCTCCTAAGTGTTAGAGTCAAAATGTTGTAATGAGTCGAAGTTTGTCTTTAGTGTCTTCGAATATTTTTATAATGTATTTTTCTAGGGCATAATATTCGAAGCATCATGTTTAGTCGTTAGTATATTTTTTGTACGCTTCCTTCTCCCATAAATAGGAGTGGTTACTAGTGTCTTAGTAATGAAGTCTTTACAGAATTTCCACTTGTACTCTAGAAAACTTAAAAAGCGTAATAGAGCCAAACAGATCATATTTACATCGGTGTACAAATCTCGTAATCACATCTTTGAATTCACGTTCTGATTAATTCAATTCTCGATTCTTTGTTTCATCAATTGGTATCAGAGCAGGAATCATATCTCTAAACTGATTCACATTGTTCAAAAGGTTTTTGAATCAACTTTTTGATTCAAAACTTTCTACACTTTTTGAAAGTGAAAAATTGTCCAGATCTAAGTACGTGATTCGATTCTACACTTAATTCATTGAAACGAGTGTTCTAAGATTGATTTTGATTTGAATCATATAGTTTGTTGTCAAATTCTCAAAGTTTCTTCAAAAATTCTCAAGGATTTATTCCGTACATCAAAGGCTTCTTTCAATCTGAATTCCGTGACGTCATTTTCTCATCTTCTTGGATCATCCACCAAAATTCCTATGCTCATCCCTGAGTATTACGATCAGTGGGCTGATCGTATGCAGGATTATCTCAATGGATTGGATGAAGAATTGTGGAATTGCATTTCTGGCAATCTCAATCCACCTTCTAATGTTCAACCAATTAGTTCTTCTTCTGGAAATTCTGAAGTTGAAAATCAATATGATCGTCTGAAAAAGTTAGAGAAGAGGTGTGTAAGAGAGCTAAGAGGAGCTTTGCCTCCAGTTGTTTACAACTATGTGAGGAGTTGTACAACTGCAAAGGAAATCTTGAATAATCTCAAGGAAAAATTTCAGGGAAGTGAGAAGACAAAAAGTTAACTTTGTGAAGCAATGCTTAGTGGAACTGAAAGACTTCAAACAGAAAGATGGTGAAACAATTGAAGTTTATTAAGATCGTCTTAATGAATTGATCTATCGATGCAATCGATATGGTATCACCAGATCAGCCATGGAATTTAATCTGATTTTTGTTATAGGACTTCGTAAGGAGTGGCGTAGTGTTAGCATGATGGTTAAGAATCAACAGAGCTTTGATACGTCAACATTAAATGACTTGTACAATCAACTGAAGACTCATGAAAGCGAAGTGAACGAAATAGCTGAAGAATCGAAGGCTATTTTGGGAGGTCCACTAGCTTTACTTTCGAAGATCTCTGAAAAAGAAGATGAGAAAGAAGCTTCGGATGAAGATGAAGGATTCATCATGAACTCTGATAACGAGGCAATAGATTTTTATTCAAACTATCATGTGAAAAAGTTCTTCAAAAAGCCTTTCAATCCGAAGGCAAAGTCATCTGAGACAAAAGGGAACTTTTTGAATAAAAGTGTTGGGGAAGAGAAAAAGAAGGAAGAGATGAAAGATCCAAAGCTTATTGAAGGAAAGACTGAGAAGAAGTTAAAAGGAAATGCTGGGACTGATTGTCATTCTTGCAATGGTGCTAATCACCTTGCAAATGACTGTATGCTTCGAAAGAAGGATGAAAGAAAGAATAAGGTCAAGGATGAGGCGTCCTATGCTGAGAAGTTGGAGGTGGTTCGTGCAAAAGCCAAAAATTTGTCGCTAGTTGCAAAGGGTGCAAATGAGGATGAAGAAGGTACTTATCAAATATGGTCATCTGGATCAGATGATGAGGAAATGCGAAATTCAACTCATGGAGCAATGTATGCAAAAATGGAGGAAGAATCAGAGGAAGAGACATACGAAGTGCATGGAAGATGCTTCGTATCAAAAGCTACTGATAAATCTCCGATGACCACAAAGGTACGAAATATTTTTGAATCTTTCAATATTCTAGTACATGCTTATAATTCTGAATTAGTATCTTTTGATGAAACTATTACTTATTTTGATTCGATTGTGATATCTGCTAGCAATGAGGCTAAGAAGCTGTCTATGCAGTTGCTAGAGACACAAAAGAAATTAGATTCGAAAATCACTAAGATAGATTGTTTAGAACTTCAAATAACTAATATCATGGTTGATAGGGACAATTTGTCTAGTGATAATAAATTGTTGTTAGCACAGAGGAACATTTACTGTAATGCTGCTAAAAGATTGTATGGGAAAATAACTGAACTTCATCATTTATGTGAAATCAGTAAAGAACAACATAGAAAATTGTTAGCTTATGAAAGAGCTAAGGTAGATAACATTTTGTATGACTGTGAAAAGGAAATAGCTGATTTTAACAAAGTTCCGAATGATAAGTATAGATATGGAATAGTCAAAGTTGATGAATGTCTTGATTCGGATGATTTAGTTAAAATTGTAAATGATACTCTGAATAAATCTAAACAAATTCACATTTTGAAAAAGACTGAGAATTCAACATCTGATTCTCAATCTAATTTTGCTGATATTGAAGATAATTCTAACAATATTAGTGAAATTAGTGAGCTTGAAGACGTTGATTGTTCTCAGTTGTCTATTGTTAATGTTACTTCGAATTCTAAAGGGAGAGAAAAAGTTAAGGATTTGATGGTTGAGAATGAAACTGATATACCCTCAACTTCGAAAGTTAGTGAAATGAACTTCGTAGATCTCAAAGATTATCAAACTGATGATAGTGATGATGAAGATGCAGAGAAAGTTTCGAAAGAAAAGGCATTCTCAAAGGAAGAAGAAATTCCACGAATAGTGGTTGATCAAGTGTATGGTGATACACAAAAGTTCGAAAAAGTAATGAATGAAAAAGGCGAACATTATCTTGAAACAAACACGGTGGTTTACCCAAATTTCAAATGCACAGATGATGTCATTTTTCCAAATCAAGTTTTCGTAACTACAGGAAATGTTGAGAATATCAAACCAGAGTTAAAGAAGATGGTTGCGGAGGATAATTAAAAAACAACTGAGGAAGGTTTTTTGCAAATCAAAACACAGTTGAAAACAACTTAACAAAGAATTCGTATATTTTTCAACGACAAAAACCACAAAAAAATGGGTTGAAAAATCAAAAGTTGAAAAACAGAAAATAATACGTGTTGAAAAGGAAAAGGAAAAAGTTATCAAATTAAACTCTAAGGAATTTAAAGATCAAATTGACAAATTTTCGAAGGAAAACAACATTTCAAAAAGACAAGTAAGAAAGAAAATGTTTTGGCAAAATATTGAGTCTTGAAAGATGTCTGAATCACAATCAACCAAAAATGTTTTCAAAACTAAAATTGCTTATTTTTCAAAAACCCAACAATCATCTTAATCAAATCAAACAAGGTCTGAAGTAAATCAGCAATCAAAGTTTTCGAAAGTTTTTGAAATGAACAAATCAAGAGATTTTTCAAAAAGATCTAACTCAAATCAAAAAGTTTTTCAAATTCAAAATTTTAATTCAAAAGTCGATACATCCTATGCTTACTCTTATGTTACAAAACCCAAAGTTGATTTTGTACCTCAAGAGCCAAATTTTCCTAATTACACAAAGAAAGAAAATATGAGGATGTGTCGGGAAAAAGGAATGATTTCAAGGAAGAACATTGATCATTGGCTTGAAGGAAAAGGAAAAATGTATCAGTCAAATACACATTCAAAAGAGCAAATTCATGAAGCATACGAAAAGTATGTCAATACCTTTTCGAATGGCAGCTCATCATCTAAGGATTCAAATATTGTGGTCAAAGCTTGGAGACCAGTCACAAAAGCGAAAACAGTTGAATCTCAAACTCAAAATGCGAAGGGTAATGTCAGTGAACATTTGAAACTATCAAACACTTATGTTTCAGTTCCTTTAGATGATGATGTGAACTTAATTGATAGTCTTAAAACCAAAGTTTGTGATTGGGTTAAAAGTTCTTCATTTCATTCGAAATTCAAATCTAATTTCCAAGGACCCAAAAAGCCTTGGGTACCTAAATTTTTCCTTTGATTGCAGGTATTGTGTGACGAGCAATATGATAACAAGTGGTACATTGATAGTGGTTGCTCTCGTCACATGATTGGGAAGAAGGAGAATTTAAGAGATTTTCGAAGTCTCAAGAATATTGGAGTAGTAAAGTTTTGAAACAATCAGAAGTGTCAAGTCAAGGGATATGGGAAGATTACGAATGGACAATTCACAGTGAATCGTGTTGCATATGTAGAAGGTCTTCAACATAACTTGATTAGTGTTTCTCAACTTATTGTGGGCACTGGTAATCAAGTTCTCTTTAACAAAGAAGGAAGTGTTATTTTGAATGTTAACACAAAAGAAATATTACTGAAATCTAAAAGAAAAGGTGACATGTTCAATCTAGACATCAATCCAATTGTAGGCAAACCAGCAGTATGTCTTCTTTCGAAAGCTACGTCTGATTTAAGCTGGTTATGGCATCGAAGACTTTCATATCTCAACTTTCGAAACATCAATAAACTTGTGGTACAAGATCTGGTTGAGGTTTACCTGTACTTCAATTCGACAATGATTCTTTATGTGCAGCTTGTGAAGTTGGCAAGCAACATAAACAAGCTCATCCAATAACACTTGATTCGAAATTTGTTGCACCTCTGGAGTTGTCACATATTGATTTGTGTGGTCCTTCGACTGTTTCAACATTCAAAAATAAACGGTACATTTTAGTTATTGCTGATGATTTTTCCAGATTTATGTGGGTTTATTTTCTCAGGCTCAAATCTGAAGTTGCACAAATCATGATTGACTTTATCAAAAAGATGGATACCACGTTGAAGAAGACTGTTCGAAAAATCAAGAGTGATCATGGAACTGAATTTAAGAATAATACTCTTGATTCATTTTTGGTGGACAAAGGAATTTCGCATAATTTTTCATCTCCATACACACCACAACAAAATGGTGTTGTAGAACGAAGGAATCTCTCACTATGCGAAGCAGCAAGAACCATGTTGGCATATGCGAATTTACCTCAATATCTATGGGTTGTAGCTATTTCAACTGCGTGTTTCACTCAAAACAGATCGTTTATTCATCGTTGGTTTAATATTACACCATACGAAATTCTGAATAATCGTAAACCTAATGTGAAGTTCTTTCATGTTTTTGGATGTAGGTGCTTTATTATGAATCTCAAGGATCATCTTTCGAAATTCAAGCAAAGGCTGGTGAAGGGATTTTTCTTGGATATTCACACAATTCTATTGCATATCCAGTATTAAATAAGTGAACACGAAAACTGGAAGAAACTTTCAATCTCACATTCGATGATTACTATGTTAAACCAAATAAGCATATATTTACAAATCATCCAATTTTACAAGAAACACAAGTTGAAACTGAATCATACAAATGGATGATACTGATTATGATTTGATTTTTGGTATTTCAGATCATGCAGTTAATACTGAAGTTCATGCTCCTGATAGTCAAATACTAGAATTTGCAAAGCTAACTGATGATTCACCATCAACTCTTCAAGAAGGAAAAACAATGCATGATAATCCACTGGAGAGGGAGTAATTGGATTTGAATACTTTAAATGGTGAAGAGCATTCTTTCGAGGGGGAGAAAGAACAAATGAATGCTAAAGTTGAGGGGGAGCATGCTGTTGAGGGGGAGCATATTGTTGATGATGCTTGTTCGAATGCAGGCTCAGAAAATGATGAAATATACGAAGATGCACCTTTGGAATTTGATCTAGCATATCCACCCATGCAAAAATGGACAATAGATCATCCAAAGGATCAAATAATTGGGAATCCACAAGAGGGAGTTATGACAAGAGCTCAAATTCGTGCAAAGAATGAGGTATTGAATACTCATCAAGAATTTTGCATGTTTAATGTTTTTATCTCTAAAAATGAACCAAAAACAGTTAACAATGCAATGGAACACTCAGATTGGGTTGTTGCAATGCAATCAGAATTGTCTGAATTCGAACGAAACAAGGTTTGGAGATTAATTCCTAAACCTGAAAATGTTTCGATTGTTGGGTTAAAATGAATTTTTAAAAATAAAACCGACAAAGATGGAAATATTGTTCGAAATAAAGCCAGACTTGTTGTAAAAGGATATTCACAACAAGAAGGAATTGATTATGAAGAATCATTTGCCCCTGTCGCAAGACTCAAGGCGGTTCAAATATTTCTGGCTTATGCAGCTCACAAAGATTTTGATGTTTATCAAATTGATGTGAAATGTGCATTTCTCAATGGGGAGCTTGAAGAAACAGTTTATGTGGAACAACCTCTAGGTTTTATTAACGAAGAATATCCTAATCATGTTTATGTTTTAGATAAGGCAGTTTATGGTCTGAAACAAGCACCACGAGCATGGTATGCAACAGTTACATCATTTTTGAAACAATCTAAATTTAAACAAGGATCAGTTGATCCCACATTATTTCAAAAGAAAGTGGGGAATCATCTTATGCTTGTTCAAATTTATGTTGATGATATTATTTTTGGCTCGACTGACCCTGCTTTGTCTAAAGAATTCGAAGATTTGATGAAAAACAAGTTTGAAATGAGCATGATGGGAAAAATCAATAATTTCCTTGGATTGAATATTCGTCAAAACAGAGAAGGGATTTTCATTAATCAAGAAAAATATACGAAAAATTTGCTAGAAAAGTTTGGATTGACGAATAGCACAAAGCTTCGTGTACCAATGGCAATAGGCATAAAGCTAACACCATCGTTAGACAAACCTGCTGTTGATGTAACGTTGTATAGGAGCATGATTGGATCATTACTTTATCTTACAACGAGTCGACCTGGTATCATGTTTTTTGTGTGTAATTGTGCTAGGTATCAGTCAAATCCACGCGAACTACATCTGACTGCTGTGAAGAATATTTTTCATTATTTTAAAGGAACAATTTCCTTAGGATTGTGGTATCCTTCGAAAACTGGATTCTTCGTTCAAACATTCTCAGATGCAGACTTTGGTGGTTGTAATCTTGATCGAAAAAGCACAAGTGGTGGATGTCAATTTCTTGATGGCAAATTAGTTAGTTGGCAGTCGAAAAAGCAAACGTGTGTGTCCATTTCCACAGCTGAAGCAGAATATGTGGCTGCTGCTTGCACTTCACAAATAATATGGATCCAAAATCAATTACGTGATTATGCAATTAATATGAAAAAAATTCCATTATATTTTGATTCTCAAAGTGCAATAAGAATTTGTCATAATCCTGTGCAAAATTCGAAGACTAAACACATAGCTCTTCGTTATCATTTCATTAAAGATCATGTGGAGGATGGGAACATTGAAGTACATTTCATGAAAACAACTGATCAGTTAGCTGATATATTCACCAAACCTTTGGATGAAAAGTCATTCATGCGAATAATAGAAGTTCTTGAAATGATCGATGGCAATTATGTTCCATGCGAAAAAGAAGAATGATGGTCAATAAAGAATGAATCAAAGATATCACAAAGTCATTAAGCATTCAGCGGTTACTGTTCATAGTGAACGCTTCGATCGCTTCGAATTCGCATGTTTGATACTTATTTTCAGTGTTGAGTTAGTGGTTACTGTTCATAGTCAACCCTTCAACCGCTTCGAATTCGCATGTTTGATACTTATTTTCAGTGTTGAGTTAGTGGTTATTGTTCATAGTCAACGCTTCGAACGCTTCGAATTCGTACATTTGCCACTCTTAAAAGAATGTCAAACATTCGTCTGTTAGCAACAAATTCAGTCTCCATGTTATATTTTCGAAAAATCCAAAATCCAAAAAGATTTTCTTTTGTTATGTTTTTATATTTTCGAAAAATCAAAAATCCAAAAAGATTTTCTTTTGTTATGTTTTTATATTTTCGAAAAATAAAAAATCCAAAAAGATTTTTCTTTTGTTATGTTTTTATATTTTCGAAAAATCAAAAATCCAAAAAGATTTTCTTTTGTTATGTTTTTATATTTTCGAAAACTCAATAATCCAAAAAGATTTTCTTTTGTTATGTTTTTATATTTTCAAAAAATCAAAAATCCAAAAAGATTTTCTTTTGTCTTGTTTTTTATATTTTCGAAAATAAAAAATCCAAAAATCTTTTATTTTGTTATGTCTTTCTCTTCGAAAAATTCAAAACAACAAAAATATTTTTACTTATTTTTAGAATTTTGTTGCAGATTATGATGATGATTCAGAGGGGACAATGCAAACAGTACAAGGGTCAGGTAAAATTTTTTCGTATGAATCGATATATTTCTCACTATTCGAACTAGTTAGGGTGTCCCTAGAAGCATGCTGCTGCATGTTGACCAAAGCCTCCATGACTCAATGTGTGTGTATGAAAGCCTTAATGAAAATTATCATACGAAAATTTCTTCTCAATCAGGCTTATATTCACATTAGCCTCTGAGCTACCTTACTCTTCTCAAAATGAGTTAAGAGTTTCCTGTTTGGTCCAAAACATAACAAAGGTACTTTTCGTGTCTTATACCCATCTTTTTCATTCATAACATTCTTACACGATCACACACAAAGACGTATGTCCGAGAGGTCTCTGATTAAACCCATCGAGACTTAGATATATATATCAACTTTATGTTTATGATCTGACATCATGGGTCCGTGATGAAAGTGAAACCCAAAAATCTTGCACATTAAGGAATTGACGGGGAACATTGTTCTAGATATTTACGAAACTTTTGTTTATGTACCAAAGTTCGAAACTCCAAATCATATTCATTCCGAATGAGTGGTCTTGTTCAAACATTCGAAACCCACAATGTTTGTTACCCAACAAGATCCAGTACATAATTTTTTTTCATGAATATGATTTCCGTGTGAGTTCCATTCGAATGTCCTAGTCATGTTAAATTTTTTTCAAAGCCAACTTGTCACTAACTACACTGGTCATACAAGTAATTTCTGTTACAATTTATCACCTTATGTTTAGGTTGACATGTAACGAAATTTTGAACCTACCCACGAAGTATTCTTAAAAGAAGCCCTTTGATACTTATCAAAAAGCATTCGATTGTAATTCACGGGAACATACACAAGCTGTTGATCATCTCTCTTGATGATTAACGAAGTAACCTTTGCCCGGGGTTTAACTGCCTTCGTGTCAAATTAAATTTTTGACATCACAAAATTCCAAATTTTTTATTTTCATTGTTTCTTGTCTAACTTTCTTTGGAACACTACACACACGAAGTCCTTGAGGTTTTGAGTAATACCAACTCAGGTTGATGATTTCAAACATCTAGCATATGACTTTGCTTTTTATCCCAAAAGCGAAAGAGCCTTGCTTCCATTCGAAGGGTTCTAACGGTTACAATTCTCTTGAGGGGATAATGACAGACTGTATATATATGACGTATGGTATTCCGTCCGGTTTTCTAGGTGAAGTGACAACTACTTTTTGACGCATGGCTACCTTTCCGCAGTAATGGTCCAAATTTCAAGGTGCCACGTCGGATCTCATTAAATGCATCCCCTTCAATATCAAAAATTCAGGGTTACATATAAAAGGGGGTTCAAGAGTGCTTTATACGTTTACGCAATCAAACTCAAAAATTCCCAAATACTCTGTTCATCATCATCCTCAAACCCTAAGAATGGTGACTTCTGCTCATGTAGATCCTTCTACTAAAGATATTTCATCTGCACCAGTTATTAAGATACAATCCACTAACTACTATGTGGATGGTGAAGTTTCTCAATATCCCGAAGAATTGAAGATGCTTATTGTGGCATTAAAGCATTCTATGTTATCAACGGCGATGTTCAATTCGTTTTCTGTTCCATTATCCTGGCTTTCTCAAGCAGGATCTACAGCAACATACAACAAAGCCACCGATACAATAACTTTCCATTTGGTGAATGACAAGAAGGTTAGGTTATCCAAGAAACTTTTCTGTCAGATTCTTGATATTCCGAATTCACCTCCGTTTGTTGAGTTTACATTCCCTCAAATCGTTTACATGTTCAATGAAATGGGATATCAGCCCCCATTGACAAAAATCAGTGATTTTAAGAAGTCAGGACTTCCATGTTTATGGAATTTCCTGTTTGGAATTTTTCTTCGTTGTTTGACTGGAAGAACTGTTGGGCTAGAAAAAGGACGGATGGAAGTATATGCAATGGTTGCAGGTCTTTATTATGATCTTGAAGCAGATTATTCTACACAACTATGGAAGGAATTCCAAAAGGGTGTCGAACATATGAATGCTACTCATGGCATTTCGTGTGCAAGGTACTGGAGCCTTATTCTGCAATATTTTTACAATAAGGAAGGCATTTTGGTTCCAAATGATGATGAGAAAGTTACTTTTCAATCTTATCATTATCGGAAGGAGGTTGTGGATAATGTTGATGAATTCCCCAATGTTGCTCGAATTCCAGATGCAATGCTTAAGAGGGTGGATCCTTCGAATTCAGTATTGATAGCCTATTTGCAGTCCATTGACTCTTCTATTCCAACGAGAATTTTGTTGCCTTGTGAAGAAAAGAAGTCGAAAAATTCAAAGAAGGCTGCTCCTGTTTCACCTGAACAGAAAATAAATGGTTCGAAATCCTCAAAGTCTCCAAAGAAGAAGATTGCAAATGTTGAAGTAACAGTTGATGAAACCCAAGTGATTAAGCCAATTGTTGAAGAAACTCAAGAGAATGTGATTATTCCTTCGAAAATTGGGATGTTTCGAAGAATCAAGATGAAATCTACTCACAAACGCAAGTCTTCGTCACAGAAAATGGTTCGAAAACCTCAGATTACTCACCAAGGAGTTTTAATTCGTGAGGTACCTACTCCAGTTTCTCCTGGGTCGAAGAAAAGAGTAGCTGAAGATATGGCAAAGCACTTGTCCCAAACGAAGAAAAAGAAGAAGACACGAAAAATTGTTGTATCTATTGAGTCCACAGAAGAAGATGAAAGGATTCTAGAAACACCAGAATTTACTCATCTCATTACAAGTTCAACTCCTGAGAAGACAACTGTCATACCACCCGAAGTATCGATTGCCAAATCAACTTTTGAGGAGGTTAGAACTTCAAGCATCCCTACACACGTATCTGATACGGATGCAAATGTCAACATGGGCGAAGGAGGTTTGAAGAAAGCAGATCAAGGTTCAATTCTTATTACTCCTTTCGAATAATTTGCTTATGTTACACCAACATCTACCATTCCTATCACATCAACCACAGACTCTCCCACCTCCGAACATATTATTAATCAACCCATTACTTCCATGTTTTCTTCTTAATCCACTGATACACCCAAACCACCTTCACTTATTCACGAAAACATAGAAATAGAGACTGAAACAGATAATGAAGGATTTGGTGGCACATTCGAAGAGTTGGAGTTTCATGAAGGCGAAGAAGAATTTCCTGATCATATGCTGATGACTATGAAGTAGTATAAAATTCTTAATCAGAAGTTGAACTCAATCATTCAAACTCAAGCTGATCTTGGAGGTGGTTCATCTATTTCGAGTTTGGAGGTTGATTCCATGTTGAAGTTGTTAGAATCAAGAATCATTACCAAAGTATATGGGATGCTGAAAGCTTCTGAATCAGTAATTATGGAGAAGGTTGATTACACAGATCAAAACAATGAACCTCATGTTAACAATCAACGATCTGATTTTTTGGGAGAAGTTAAGGATCTAAGAAGTATAACAAAAGAACGACATGTTGTTTTTGTTTAAGAGGTAAAGAAGGTGAGGGAGGATGTTAACTCACAAATTCACAAACTTCGTGAAGATACGAAAAAGGAAATGCTCTCTGTTCAACATGATTCTGCATCCTTGCATTAGAAGGTTGATATCATTTGTGATGCCGTTAGTCGTTTTGTCAAGTTATATGAAGGTTTGAGTCCTCAAATAACTCAAATCTCAACATACAAAACTACAAGTTTTGAAGAAGTAATAAAGTTGCTAAAGGAGTTGAAGGAGATTTCCACAAAGTCAGTTTCGTCCCCATTAATCACTCCAGAATTTTTGTCTCAACAAACAGCTAGCACCACTCTTTCGAATCACAAGTCTTCTTCCCACAACAACTGCCCCTCCTTTTGTCACAGGGGTGTAAAGGGGAGAAAGGAAGTCAGTTGAAGAAGAAGCGAAAGTGGTAGGCAAAGTATTTCCTTCGAACATCCCTTCAACAAAACCAGTGATTGTATATGTTGAACCAATGACTTCAACTATCGTAACAACGTTGCCAATTGCAAGACCAATTTCGAAAGGAATTGTAATTGGTAAACCATTGGAAACTGGTGGGAGTGGTTCAAAGTCAAAGGAAATATCTGACAAATTTGTTTCAAAAGACAAAGGGAAATCAATTCTTATTGAAAAATCAAAAGAAGAGAAGAAGGCAGAAACAGAGGCTGAATTGGAGAAAATGAGGCTTATTTAAAGCATCATGACTCAGAGAGCTAGTGATCCGAAGGGTATGGATAAAGGTGATCCAGCAAAACACTATAACTATGAAACAATCGAAGCCAAGGTTGCTTTCAATCATATGTACTCATTCGAAAAGAAGCCAAAGAAGAGTTATGTGATTACAAATACTGATGTATGCCAGTTGGATTTCCCTATAAACAAAATGATTTTTATTATGCCACAGTTCAAAGCTGAAGGGAATTTCAAGGAAAAAGATGAAGGCACACACATGAAAATTCGTTTTCATGTTGTTCTTGGTAAATCCCTAAAGAGGTTTGGTCATTGATTAAAATCAAAAAGGTAATAAGTATGAAAAGGGATGTGGTTTTTGAAAACATAGTTCAAAACATTAAGTATGTTGTGGCAAGGGCGAATGGAAAGACATGCGAATTGACGATTGCTGATTTTCCTTTGATGAACTTGTATGACCTTATACATGTTGCATTGCTTTTGAAAGACAAATCCTTTTCTTTTCTTCAAAACACAGATCCAGACGAATTCAAGCTTGGAGTTGCTCACATCAAAAATCTTCATTGAAAATTACTATGAGTGCCTTTCACTAACTGATGTTGAGTTGGCTACTGCCAAGGAAATGGAGAGAAAAGCTCCAATGGCTCCTTCAAAGACTCAGACTGAATTGAAGAAATATGCTGATGGAGAAATTTGTTTAAAGCCTTTTGGACTAGTCTTCGCGGGAAAGGATAAAGCTGGAAAAGCGAAGAGATTTTTATTTCAAGCCAATGAAGTGGAGAGATATTCTACATCTCAATATATGAACTTGATTGTTCGTATGAACCACTGCAAGAAGAACAATGAAGGAGACAAGAAGGAGTTGAAGAAAATTGTTTCTTGGTTCGAAGAGTTTTGCTATACTCAGTTACATTTCTCACAAACTGAAGACTTCGACTTTGATTACAAAAGGGGAGATTGTTAGAGTCAAAATGCTGTAATGAGTCGAAGTTTGTCTTTAGTGTCTTCGAATATTTTTATAATGTATTTTACTAGGGCATAATATTCGAAGCATCATGTTTAGTCCTTAGTATATTTTTTGTACGCTTCCTTCTCCTATAAATAGGAGTGGTTACTAGTGTCTTAGTAACGAAGTCTTTACAAAATTTCCACTTGTACTCCGTAAAACTTAAAAAGCGTAATAGAGCCAAACAGATCATATTTACATCGGTGTACAATCTTGTAATCACATCTTTGAATTCACGTTTTGATTGATTCAATTCTTGATTCTTTGTTTCATCACTAAGAAGGAAAACAAGCTTACAGGTGACTCTGGCTATGACTGCAATTACTGTCATGGTAAAAATCATCTGGCAAAGGAGTTCATGTTGAGAAGGATCCATGAAAAGAAAGATGGCGAGGATGATGAAACTTACTATATGCATAAGTTGGAGGAGTTAAAAAAGAAAAAGACCACTGACAACTCTATGAATTCTTTAATTGTGCAGGAAAATACAACTGAGGATGAGTTTGGAGGAGTGGAGATTTGGTTAACTGACTCCGAGGATAAGGAAGTTCGCAGGCCCACACATGGCAAGGCATTCGTTGCGAAAGAAGAAAGCTCAAGGTTCGCTGGTAGATGTTTTATGGCGACCAATGGCGTTTCAACTGATAGTGGATATGGGAGTGCAAAGGATAGATAATATGACAAGTGTTTTGTTGTGAAACCTGTTGGGGAGCAAATCAATGAGTGTGATCAACTGATCAAAAAGGTACACACCATTCTCGAATCTCTGAAAGTACATGTATCTAACTATGAAACTGAATTAAACAACCTAAAATTCACCTTTTCACGTATAAGTAATAGTCTTAAAAAAACTCGTTTAGCGAATGCTAACCTAACCGATGAAATCAACAGGACGTCATCCAAGACTGAGGAGCGAAGGATGTGGATTGAGAAGATAGAGTCCGAGTTGTCTAGTTCTAGAGATGAATCAATTTATTTGCAGAGAGATAATTTGAAAATTTTGAAACAAAAAAACACCTTTTGTTTGATTGCTAAACGTCTCTATTCAAATATTACTCTGTTTCATTTATATTGTGAAATAGGTAAAAAGATTCACAAAATGATCTTGCATTTCCTTGAATTCAAGGAAGACGAGATTGATGCTGATTGTTACAAGTGTGAATCTATCGTCTCTTTAGACGAAACCTATGAAACTTACAGAATTAGACTGGACAAAATTGAATCTTTTATTAAGTCTAAAGACCATAAAGAAATGTTGAAAAAATGGCTTGACGAAAACGACAGGTTGAAAATCAAGATCGAAACTGTACAGAAATTTGACTAATTGAGTTCCAAGTTAAGTTAAGAAAATAAAATCAATCTTGAAAATACATCTGAATTTAACGAGGACAGTGATATGAGCGAAATATCAATAGAGAATGAGGTTGATTGTTCTAAGTTTGTTAAAAGCGAACCTGAACGTGTAAAAGTCCTTATTTATGAAAATTCAGTTGAATTTTCTCGGATTTCTCAAAATAAACCAAAAACACTAAAAGCGAAAGAAACTGTTTTTCCAAAAGTCCAAACTGTACGAAATCAAGTATTTGCCACTGGAGGACTAGAAAAAAATCATACCATCGAACTAGCGTCCACCGTTAATGAATACAATAAAGATGACTGCAATGAATACTTTTGGTCTGCACCAATTGATAATGCAGAAAAAACGAAGGGTCTTTCTGAAAGAACCTCCTGGAGAGTTAAAGGACCTTATGTTGCAGAGACAATAAATAAGCCTTCAACTTTTGAAAAAGGTAGTCCAAGTGTTACTAAGGAATGTCCAAGCGAAGCTCATTACGGAAGGAGCGAAACTCATGCAAGTGAATCGAAGCAAAAGGTGAATATTCACAAATCTTCAAAGCAACTTGTTGAGCAAAAATGTCATATGAATAGGAGATATCAAAAGAATCTCAACGAAAGGAAGCATTTTTGGCAATCCCAAAACTCCAACTATATTCGCTAAGAAAAAGCATCGAATCAAAAATAGAAAGTTTGTTCGTAAGCGAATCCCAAACAGTGTTCACACTGTCATTCGTGTGGTTCCCAAAAACAAAAGGGAAGTTTTGCTCACAAATCATCACCTTCTAAGAAGTTCGATACTCGTCACTCTCAACCTATGAAAGCTTCTGCCAGAGATCTAAAAGATCTCAAAGGAAAGGGAAAGTTGTTCTCAGATTCTAAAGTTCCAACTAAGAAGTCTACAACTAACCCCTGGAAAGATAACAAAGATTTCATTAAAAAAACTAACATTGATAAGATGAAAATCAAAGTTTTCACAATAAAGAAAAAGGACGAAACCACCTTGATTAAACGAACTTATATGGTTGATCACTCCATTACTTTTCCCCTTTTTGTAAAAGGCTCACAAGGACCCAAGAAAATTTGGGTTCCTAAATCTCCTTGATTTTTGTAGGTTATACGTGACGAGCAATTCGACAACGAATGGTACATTGATAGTGGTTGCTCACGTCACATGTCAGGAAGAAAGGAAGAGCTCAGGGAGTTTTGTGCTCTAAAAGATGGGGGAAATGTAAAGTATGGTAACAACTTGTTTAGAATGATCAAAGGCTATGGGATGATATCAAACAAATATTTCTCAATACAAAAGGTGGTGTATGTGGAAGGATTACAACATAACCTGATTAGTGTTTCTCAATTGGTTGTGGGAACAGGATTGAAAGTATACTTTGATGATGAAGGTTCTGAGATAATAGAGAAGGAAACGAATGCTGTTCTTTTAAAGTCTCCAAGGAAAGGAGAAATGTATCCTCTAAATTTGAACCCAATAAGAGGAAAACCTGATGTCTGCCTGCTAACAAAAGCTCACTCCGATGATAGTTGGCTATGGCGCAGACGGATTTCGCACCTAAATTTCAAGGATATCAACAAGCTTGTGGTTGGTGATCATGTGCGAGGGATTCCTGTATTAAAGTTTGATAAGGATCATCTATGTGTAGCATGTGAAATGGGGAAGCAAAGTCGGAAAAGCCATCCTACTTGATTAAACACGAAAATCATCAGATCCTTAGAACTTCTACACATAGACCTTTGTGGAACTTCTGCAATCGAAAGTGTTGGTGGTAGTAAGTTTATTCTTGTTATAGTTGATTTTCACCTGGGTATTCTTTCTTAAACAAAAATCTGAGGCAACTCCTACACTCAAGAATTTTATAAAGAAAGTTGAGCTTCAACTGCAAAAGCTGGTTCGCAATATTCGCAACGATAATGGGCTAGAATTTAAAAATCAAGACATGGAAGAATTTTTGGCTGATAAAGGAGTCACACACAATTTTTTTGCTCCTTATACCCCACAACAGAATGGCGTAGTTGAAAGACGAAACTGTTTTTGTGTGAAGCTGCTCGAACAATGCTTACTTTCGCTTCACTCCCTCTTTATTTCTAGGTTGATGCTATTGCGACTGCATGCTTTACCCAAAATAGATCGTTTCTGAATAAGTGATGCTCTCTAACTCCATATGAAATAATTAACAATCGCAAACCTAACGTTCAGTTTTTCCACATATTTGGTTCCAGGTGTTTCATCTTCAATTCCAAGGAAAACCGGAACAAATTCGATGCAAAAGGTATAGTTTTGGGGTATTCGCTGAATTCCAAGGCATTTAGGGTTCTCAACAAACGAACAAAGAAGATACATGAGACATATTATGTCACATTTGATGATAACTATTTGAAGAAAATTCAACAGAGCGAGAGTCTATCGGAGGAGGTCTTCCCAAAGCCAAGTCCAGTAACGGTTCCTATCTCAACTATATATGACGAGTTTATGCTTCTCTTTGATGAACCAGATAAATCCTTTTCATCTTTATCGAATGCAGCTGACAATGAAGATGATGAATTCAAGAAAATTATCGACGATGCTATGAAAGATATGAAGAATGAACCTCCTAGTTCAAACGAACCTCCCAGTTCGCACGAACCTCCATGTTTAAGCGAAACAACAAAGGAAAATACACTATTTCTTGGGGAGGGTTCGTCATCGTCTTCTATACCTAATGTGCCTTTCGAAGGGGATAATCCATATCCAAATATTACCCATGAACATCTTGTTGAGGGGGAGCACTCTCAACCTGAGGATGAAGAATCATCATCATTCGAGGGGGAGTATAAAGAAGTGAATGATGATTCGGATGTACAGTCTGAATTCAAAGAAGTAAATGCTAAACTGGATACTTCTTATGATCCAAATTATCCTCCACTAACGAAATGGATAGAGATCACCCAAAAGCTCAAGTCATAGGTGAATCGTCTGTTGGTGTCCTCACACGATCTCAGTTAAAAGCAAAGCAAAATGCATTATTCTCTAAGGTCGAATTTTGTATGTTCAACTCATTTGTTTCTAAGATCGAACCCAAAACCATCAACACAACTCTTGATCATTCTGATTGGGTGCAAGCGATGCAAGACGAACTCAATGAGTTTGAGCAAACAAGGTCTGGAGATTAATACCAACTCCACTAGATGCGTCAATTGTTGGCTTAAAATGGGTGTTTCGCGATAAGGTGGATAAAGAAGGCAATGTGATCAGAAATAAATCAAGATTGGTAGTCAAGGGATATTGTCAGGAAGAAGGAATCGACTATGAAGAAACCTTCGCTCTAGTAGCAAGGTTAGAATTTCTTTGTATCTTTCTGGCATATGTAGCACACAAGAATTTTGAGGTGTTTCAACTGGGCGTCAAGTGTGCTTTCCTGAATGGAGAACTAGAAGAAACTGTATATGTCGAGCAACCACCTGGTTTTGTGAACGAGAAATTTCCCAATCACTGCTACATCTTGGACAAAGTAGTTTATGGTCTGAAGCAAATGCCTAGAGCCTGGTATGAAACCCTAACTTGCTTTCTTAAAATGTCAAAATTCAGAAAGGTTCGGTTGACCCAATCTTCTTTCGCAAGAAACAGGGTGACCACCTAAGGATTGCCCAAATTTATGTTGATGACATCATCTTTGGTTCTATAAATCCTAGCTTAACAGCTGAGTTTTGCAAGTTGATGGAAAAAAAAAATTTGAGATGAGTTCAATGGGTCCAATTAACTTTTTTCTTGGACTGAATAGTAGACAGGGACCCGAAGGCATTTTCATAAATCAGGAGGCTTACACCAAAACCATACTGGAGAAGTTTGGCATGATGGGAGATTCAAGAGTAAAAGTTCCCATGGCATTCAGAATGAAACTAACGCCATCTCTAGAAAAACCAGCAGTTGATATGACTCTGTATCGTCAAATGATAGGGTCATTGGTGTATCTAACAACTAGTAGACCAGACATTATGTTTTCCGTTTGTTATTGAGCTAGGTTCCAAGAAAATCCACGTGAACCTCACATGATGGCAATCAAGAACATATTTAGATACCTGAAATGAACCTCATCACTTGGCATATGGTATCCAATGAAATCAGGGTTCTTTGTTCAAACATTCTCAGATGCTGATCTTGGAGGATGTGGTATAGATAGAAAAAGCACTACTGGTGGGTGACAATTTCTCGATGGCAAACTCGTAAGTTGGCAGTCCAAGAAACAAACATGTGTATCCTTATCTACAACCAAAGCTGAGTATATAGCTGTTGCATCTTGTGCTTCATAGGTCATTTGGATTCAAAGCCAATTAAGAGACTATGGCCTGAACATGAAACGAATCCCTCTATATTGTGACTCAGAAAGTGCTACACGCATTTGTCATAATCTGGTGCAACACTCAAAGACAAAAAAATTGCACTAACGTATCACTTCATCAAGGATCACATAGAAGATGGCAACGTTGAATACACTTCGTACGATCCTCTGATCAACTAGCTGACATATTCACGAAAGCCTTGCCTGAAGCATCATTTATTAGAATACTACAAGGCTTAGGAATGATGGAAGCTGATTCTGTTCCAAAACCACTTCCGCTTTCATGAGAATCACCTTCGTTTTCGCCTTGTAAGTATGTGTAAAGCAAAATGAGGCGAACACTCGCTCTATTTTGTTTCCAATTATCTCGAGACACGAAATGGACCGAACTCTCGCTCTAATTCGCTTTACTCATTCTCTATAAGCGAACTCTCGCTTGATTAATTGATTTTCTTATTGGTTTGGAACCCTGTATCCTTTCTGTACATTATGTATACTATTTCATTTAAGCATATCTTATATTTCTGTTTTTATTTCTATTTCATAAAAACCATAATCCAAAAATATTTTACTTTACTTTCTGTTTTTTTTTCTAATTAATTATTTTTCAGAAAATTCAAAATAACAAAAATGTTTTCCTTTGTGTTTAGTTTTATTTTTCACAAAAATTAAAATACCAAAAATAAATATTAGCAAAACTTGTGACAACACATATATGGAGTTACTCTAATTCGCTTGATGGGGTAAGTAAAAACTTCTTTATCTATGTATTTGATAAGTGCTTCTAGAAGCATGTTGTTGTATGTTGTCTAAAGCCTCAACGACTCTATGTGAAGCCTTAATGATTCGATATATACAAATGGCTTCTTCCCAATCAGGCTGCTAAATTCACATTAGTCATGAGCTACCTTACTCTTCTCACATTGAGTTAAGAGTTATCTGCTTGGTCACTTTCGCATAACAGGGTTACTTTTGTCTCTTATACCACCTCAACACTTTTCTCCATCAACTTAGTTTCATAAACGTGACCCTTGAGACTCTCTGCATTTACCACTGAGGTTTACGGTCACACAACATATGTGTTGATGATCTTAGTTTCGTTTACCACGTACTAAGTGAGACCCAAAATCCAACACCACAATGAATTGACGGTGAACCAATGAAAGTTCTAGTTTTTCACCCATGATGTAACGAAAGCCATTTTACTGGTTTGTACCATGAAATCTCTTTTATTTTTGCGAGATCTTTATGGAATGTTCTGAAACTAAGAAATTTCTTCCCAAAAGATCAAATTTCGTTTTTGTTTTTGAGATTTCTAAACTTTTCCCAAGTCATTATAAAATTATCAAACCTACTTGTTATTCTAGGCTACACTGGCCACACAAGTACTTAATCCAACTATCGTTCTTATATCAAGTTTGTAGTTTGGTTGCAGCGAAAGCCACACATTAAATCCATAATTAAAAGATTCCTTTCAATGTTTCTTAACAAACATTTGAACATACTTCTACAGGAATCCATACAGACATTTCTCAGTCTCTCTTGACTTTGAAAGAAGAGATTCGTGCCCGGGATCCTCAGTTTCATGTCTTTAATGGCATCACTTAAATCCCATAGATATAACTTGTTTTACTTCTTTTTCATTGGCGCACCCTTGCACGAAAGTCCATTGATTTTCAAAAAGTCTTGTTTGTGGTGATTATGGCTCTTTCGTTTTAAAAGACTTTATCATGTCACGCTTCCACATAGGCTTATTCAGGCAAATGGTGCTTCGTTTATTTACATGGAATATGAAGTGTTAGGGGATAATATGAAGAGGCGGGGTAATGGATAAGATTTCAAACAAAAGGCACGTGAATTTGAAACGTCACCATTCTTCACGCCGCCTGCCACACTTTTCGGAGAGACAGTTGTCAAATCACGACTTTTTCGGTGTTGTTTACGAGATCTTTATGTGATTGACGTTTTGATTTTCTCTCTCTTGGTCAATTGTATAAAAGGGGTTATCGATCATTATGCTCAACTTTACCACTTTCAAAAAACTATCAAGAACCCTAAAAGGCGATTTCTCTCTTACTGTTCATCTTCTCCAAGCACCTGCAACAATGGCCGACTCTTCATCTGTTCAAGAACAAACCGTTGAATCCTCTTTTCTCACAATCAAGCCAAATCAAAATCTAATCTTGGATCTAGCACCATTAAAATATGATTCCTACTTGCTGCCTATCATGGAATGTCTCAAGTACTCACCGTTGGTCACCGCCCTAACCAAGGTTGAGTTAGTTCCAATGTCGTTTCTATCCAAGGCTTATTCCACTGCAACGTACCTGAAGGAAATGGAGAAGATTATCTTCGAGATCTTTGACAAGAAAGCTTCGATTTCAAAGGCTTGATGTTGCTCACTTATAGGGCTAACCTACGATGAATCCATGGTCAAACCAGAGTTAATCTCTACTGCCCAAATATTCGAGATGTTTTATCACTGGGGTATGCCGACATTCACACCACAATCACCAAGTTCACGAAATGTTCTCTCCCACCACAATGGAATGGTTTGTTTACTCTACTCTTCAAAGCTTTTTCTGAGAGAGTTGCTGGGTCAGACAATGCCAACAAACTGTTTATGACAATCCTCTAAGGCATCTACCATGGGATTAACCTTGACCACAACTCAGTATTGTGGGCTCAGTTAGTAAAGACAATGAATTCTTCTTCTAGGCACAGTGAGATTTCTTATGGTCGTTTTTGGACCATAGTGGCGCACTAGGCAATTGAAAAGCTTAATGTTCCAGTCATGGAGGATTCGTTGATGGATTTTATCGCAACATTCCACACAACGAAGATCATTATTTCACAAAACTCTAAATTTTATTTCATATGATCGATTCCTGAGTGTATGTATCGAAGCGTGTCTGGGGCAAGTAATATTTTGAAGTCCTACAATACTAAACCTAGTTCAGGTCTAAGAAACATAACTCCGGAAATGCAAAAATCATTGGACGAAGCTGATAAACCAAAGAAAGGAGGAAATAAGGTAGATAAGAAGAAGGGGGTTTCAGAAGGACCATCTATACAAGTTTCAAAACAAAAAAAATGAAAAACTCAAGTTGCAGCTTCTTCGGCTCCAAATAAGAGAAAGCTAACAAAGATGACTTTGCAGCCTAACTCATCTTCCACAAGGGACTCTGAGTATGTTCCTAAGGAGACAGCTATTGAAGAATCAAGTGCAAGCGAAGACTCCAAATCTAAGGATTCGCCTCATGGTCATTCGTCTCCACCGTCACCAACCAAAGAGGTAAATCTTAATGATAAGATTCCAACTCCACCTCTTTTTCCTACTCACACTTCCATTCCCACTACAATCGTACCTTGTCCACCTCTTGTCTCTACCCAATCCATCCTAATTTCATCACAGCCATACTTGTTTCGTCTTAACCACAAACAAGCATTCCTATTTCCATCCATATCTTCACTAATTCAATAGTACCTAATACTATCACCATCTCACCCTTTGTTTCTGTCAATGTATATGATACGAGGGCTCAAACTTCAGGTTTCTCCACCCATGTTTCTGATGGGTTTGAGCCATAAGAACATTCCTATGTGCACATACAAACCCCAATGCTTGGATCTAGGTTTCTCTAATTGAACATGCATTGTATCCAAGACTTTTGAACAATAGATCTAGGTAATAACATAAGAAAAACAGAGCTAGAAGATTACCTTAAGTTGCTTGCTTGAATCTTCTTTTCCTTGGAGCTTAGAGTCATAATTGTCACTCCTCTAATGGCTTACAAACACCAACTTAGCAAGAGGATGATTAGAGAGAGAGAGGAGAGAGGAGGAAGTCGGCTAGGGTTTTTCCAAAGGCAAGAGTGCCGATTTCCTTAACCCCATGGGTCTATTTATACTTGTGAGGCTCCTAGGGTTTCACCCTTAAACCCTAATTGGATAACTTAGGCCCTAAGCAATCCAATCTCCTTATGATAAGCCTTGGACAATTTCTAGGTCTATCCAAAGCCCCTAAAACCGTCCACCCCTTATCCTTAAGGGATTACAGCCCAAAGTACAACTATAATACAATTGACAGTTTATGCCCTTTTATTTAATTAATCTCTTTAAGTCACCAAATTAATTCCTAATTAAATTATGACTTATATTAATCAAATAACAATATTATTATTCCTTATATTATTCTCATAATATATTAATAATATTTCTTCTCTCATTATAAATCATCCTGTCAAGTTGCTATGGTGAAGGCAACCCAAAAGGACCATGCACAATCGGGTCAAATACTTGCCTAATATAGTTGCAGCCTTAGACACTATTCCAACAGTTTCATCCCCTATTTCCCATCTTAACCGTGATGATCCAGACATGATCTTTTGTGATGACGATGACGAAGATCTTGGGGGTTTTACTTACAGTCCCTTCCAAATCAGGACTGAGAATGACGGTGAGGAACAAGCAACGAAAGGGAAACTACAATCCCTACATGAAAAGATTGACCAAATGCTTCTCTCTACCAAAGCTTCATCTACTGACACTTATGCCAAAGCAGTTGTTGAGTCCGTCTTTGAGAGAATCATGAAACAATATTCCGCTTCGGTTGAAACATCAAATAAAGCTGTTGCTGATTATGCTGAGGTTTGCAACTCCACGACTAAAAAAGTCAGTAAACTAATTGAGAAAACTACTGCTTTCATGGAGAACTTCCAAAACACCTACAATTCCAACACTACATCAGCAAATGAAGCATTGAAGAGTCTGGGATCTCTCTTCAAGACTGAAAAGACGAAACTGCAAGAGCTTCAGACTGGTCTTAAATCCGACCATGACTCCTTTCAAGCACTCTCTCGTCTCAGCTTTCTCAGTTTAAAGACGAACTTGTTAAGGAAATTACTCTCAAGGATTCTCTTTCTCTCAAAACTGAAGAAGCCAAGGTGTTAAGTACCAAACTTGAAGCTTCAGAGAAACAGGTCAATGATCTTTTATCTAAGAGGGCAGTCATGCGAAGTTGTATAACTGATGTTACTAGCATGCTCTCGGATATCATTAAGACCAGGGACTCCATGATCACCATTACCATGCATAAGCATCTGCAAGAAAAATTAAGGCCTATCTTTGCCATGCTTCACCGCCTTGAAGGTGTTTCTGATCAAACCTTTAATCCGAACCAAGGGGGAGAAAGGGTGACTAGTGGTGGATCAAGAAAAGAACATGTGGTTGGTGGATCATGAAAGGAAGAATCTAAACTGCCTAAAGCTCATGTTAAGCCTATTGTCAAGTCGTAACCGAAAGACAAGGAAACTTTATTCCATGACGAACCAATTATTGATAATGATAGCGAAGAAGAGCTTACTGAAGAAGAGTTAAAAAGGCAAAAAATTCGTGAAGCTGAAAAGGACGAGCACCATCGAATCATCCGTGAAGCTAAAGAAAAGGAAAGTGCTGAGAAATAAGCATAGGCTACTCTACGAAGTAAAAAGCTCTTGTTTCCCAAGTGGACCTTGAAGCGAATCCAACGTGATGTTGTTGAACTTCCAAGCCAGTATTGGTTAGAACCAGTAGTTTCGTTCGAGCTTCAGAACACACGAGACTCCTAAGTGGATCTGGCAATTACTCCAAAAGCCTTCCGTTTTCGTTCTTTTGTTAAAGTGGCACACGTTGCAATCATAGACAGCGGAGCAGATCATATGCTTTTCTCGTTCTATCTAAAGCATATGAAGCCTCAATATGAAACTTGGTCATTGAGCAAGATTACAAGTGTGAAAGTTACAGGACTGATCGAGACTGATAGCTTTCTAAACACCAAGTTCAAAGTAGCGAGAGGTTCAACCAGTCAATGCATTGAGACTACTCTTGCAGATCTTCCATGCCTCAACACAAATGATTGGTTCGCTCTTTACAACATATTGTTGAAGGACAAAGAAAAGTATGGACCTTTCATGTCTCATCTCATGAACATGATACAGTTGTATATTCAATAGACTGGAGAGATGGATGTTGAAGTTGCTGTGATCCTGTGAAAGAGGCCTTCATCTATTCTCTAGGAAAATCCTAAGGATTTTGAAAAGTTGAAGCCAGGGAAACTTTATAGTGGAGTTTGGTTCATGGTTTATTCTGCTAGGGACCGAACTGGAGCAGCCTTTCGTAAAGTACGTTTCTATCTTTCATATAAGCATCTCTATATCACAACCTTCCTTGAGTTCATTTTGGAGCAGGAGAGCAAGTCCAGAGGCAACAAGAAAGATGATATCAAGTGCATCTCAGATATTGTAACATACACGTCCGGTTATCGTATTATGTAATTTTAAAAGTGAATAATATAATGAAATATTATATGAATTTGAGCGTTGAGTTCTAACAAATACTTTTTACTAAAATTGAAGTAAAACTATGTTTAGAATCATTCAGAATATATTGGAAGTCTTATTAGATTCCAATAAAAAGTTAACTATTGAAATTAACAAAAATATAAAATCGAAAATAAGTAAAATTATATTATTTAAAGTTGTAAAGAATCTTGTTAGAAACATTTTGGCGAAAACCTCATCGAAATCCGAGTTATAACGAAGAAGTTATGACTTATTGAAGTTACGCTACAGAACCAGCACGACGCCATATGATGTAAAAAGTGAGTTTTCGGTAAACTAATTTTTAGCCTATCTGATCTAAATGAAAGTTGCAGTATTTGTTAAACCGAGAATCTTCATAAAAAGAACGTCAAAATCTGACTTCGTATGAGAAAGTTATGATTTTTCTAAGTTTCGGTATAGCAGTAGAGAGCTAAAAACTCGAAATAAAGATCGAGTGATTTTTAGCCGACACAATCTAAACGAGAATTGAAGGTCTCGTTAATAGTAGTAGAATGGTAAAAAGACAGACGAAAACGGATGTCGGATGAAGAAGTTATGAATTTTTAACGGACTTTTTCTGTCCCGACCCGTTAAAAATATAATATTAAAAATAAATTCAAAATTAGCCGACGGAGTCTAAACAAAAGTTGTAGATAATAATCTCGTTTACGTGTGGATATAAAGAACATCAAAAACGGAGCTCGTATGCAAAAGATATGAATTTTTGAAGTTCAGAGCACAAACCTCAAGACCTGACTGCATTCACGACGTGAACTACTTGAACGACACCTTTCGAGCCTAGAAGACACACGAAAAGCCCAGGGGATGACCAGGATCAAACTCATGACGTGAACAAGCATGATTCACGTCATGAACCCCAAAATTTCACCCTATAAATAGAAAGAAAAGCCTTCGGGTTTTTGTTTAGAAAATCAATCCTCTCTCACTCTCTACTCTCTTTTAACCCACTTTTAACCCCCCAAAGCACCGATATCATCCCCGACACCCGAAGCAAGTCCCGACGCTCCGAAGTTCCCAAGAAAATCATATTTTCAAGTCGAAACTCTGCCCTAGTAAGGTCGGGTTCCAACTAAAATCCCCGGTTTTGTCACAGAAAGTCATATTTAGAGCCGAAGTGTTGCACAAATTATCATTTATTCCTTCGGTTATTCCATGGTGAGTTCAATATATAGGAACAATTGTATGTTATGTGTTATATGTGCTATGTGTTTTTTTTCGTGTTATCATCTCGTGTTATTATTTCTGCTATTTTGATAGCAAAGTTGTACCTTTGGCCATGTGATCAGTGAAAGGACTTAGATTCACAGTGGTATTGGTATGTAGCCTCTGGCCGTGTAGAGCATGCCTCGCAAGATAATGACTTCTACCCCTATGGCATTGGCAGAAGGTTAGATAGGGTTAAAAGCCTGAAATCTACCAAAATGTTTAAATCATAAATTGTATGTCTTCTGTGGCATTTGGGCCGAAGTGTTATTGATGTATATCGAGTATTGAAATTGTTATGTCTCAATGATTGTATATCTTTGAATAAAACCATTGATTGATATGGAAAGCTTGTCGTATGATTCACATATTCCTTTGTTGTTCCTTGTTCCCTTTGCTTCTGCCATATTGAAGTATATATATGGCATAACGTTATATTGAATTTATTATTGAACTCACTAAGCGTCACTGCTTACCCCTCTCAGTGTTTAACAATTGCAGGTAATGAGAATCCAGTATAGTCATATATTGTTGGAAGATTTAGAATAGTTTATACTATTAATTTTGTACTTGGGTTTATGTATCTATAAAACTATAATATCCTGGGTAGTTATGTAATATACTAAAACTTAGTCGGTTTGTATCCAGTCTTTTATAATCAAAATATCAATGTAAATATTGTTTATAAATATGCATGTAGCATGTTTTGGAGTAACTTGGAGTAACAATGTCTTTATTATGGAAGTTAAGGGTCTTTCAAATCATGGTATCAGAGAAGTAGTTTAAGTGAACTAAATACCACAGATTGGTATTTAGACTTAAACCATTGGAACTTGGAAGTTCAATATATGAACGGATTCATTGTAAGTATATGGATACAAACCATTGGAAAGATTTAAGTGGGGTATTGGGTAGTGATAAACCCAAGTATTCTAAAATATTAAGTTACTTTAAAATTTTTATATAATTAGTTTAAGTGAACTTGGAATTTTTAGAATTTCTAGACTTAAACATGGATTACTAAGGGATGATGATATGACGTGTATCTAGTATATTCTAGGTTGAATACCTAAATGGACACAAGCACTAGAATATTAGAGGAGATATGCCTTATATTCTAATATGCGCTAAATGATAAATGAATATAGCATGCCTTAGGTTGCTTGCTTATATTGCTATTACTTGAGAAAGCATAAGGTCTGTTGCTGACCTTGGTCTGGAAGAAGAAATTTTAATTATTCCAGATTCTAAAATTTCTGTGTTATAACTGATAAGAAACTTTTTGAAGTGATAAAAAGACTTATGATAGTTGATATCGATAATTTTATAGATAAATGATCGAGGGATATCGTAAAATAATATTTATGAAGTGTTATCGTAAATAGTGTAGTAATACCTATAGAGTGGTATTGTACATTTAAATTATGTTTGATGAAATAATAACATCTTTGGAAGAATGATGTGCGTTTGAAACACATTTGGGCGAGATAAATGTGTTGGTGCAATCTATGAAGTTGTTCCACCGCTATCCAGATTGAAGCAGTGATTGTTTATAGAGTCAAAAGAACCGAAGATGGTGATTAATACTTCAGCAGTATCGCAATTGATGTTGTGTAAGATGTAGAAGAATTAAATGAAGATAAAAGGAAAGGCTAATGAAGTTTCAGACTCAATAGGGCAAGAATTTGTCAAAACATTGTGATGTAGTATGCAGTTCCAGTAGTAAACCTATACAGGATGTTCAGACTTAGTATTTAATAATACTGAGTGATGATTGACTTCTATCACATCCTTATGGAAGTTCCATTGTGTATTAAGCCGACTTTAACATACATGATTAGGATGGTGAATTAAGTCATTTAATGGTAAAAGGCTAAGTAAACTTACTTGTCTAAGGTAGAATGCTTAGTTGAAGAAGAAATACACCCATAGTATTATATGAGAAGAGATGTTGTAGTTAGGAATGACAGAGAATTAAGTCAAAGCTAGTAGAATATGCTAGATCAAGGATATTCATAAGAAGAATCCTAGAAGACGAGTATCGGAAATCCAAGATATGTTTGATAGAAACGCGAAATCCTTAGTTGAGTCTAAGACAAATTGTCATATGTACTTGTTTGAACACATTCATGTGTGATGAGTTCCTTTGTAAAAATTCTTGATATGGTGACTTGGGGACTGCGAGACAATTCATGGAACAAGTATGAGTAGGTGTGAATGGTAGTAGAGGCCTATACTACTGGAAGCACAGGACTCACACTTGGATCAGGGAAAGTCACATGGTTACCAAGAAAGTATAAATTGATTTTGTTTTTGTTTGAGTATGTCATTACCTTCGTTTCGATGATGACTAAGAAAATGATTTTCGTTCAGAACTTAGTGGTCATAAAGAATCGAGTCCGACTAATATATATCTGTGAAGTAAATTGATTGGTTCAGAGGACCATGTCTTGTGTAGCGACGAAACTTCAGTTAGAAGATTGAAGAAGGAGATGGTCGAGGTAGTCGATAAAAGTATAACAGCCTTCATTAAAGATTAAGCAACTATTAGCTAGAAATGCTACTAGTTATGAAGATATTATATCACATTAGAACATGAAGGAAGGTTTCTTCTATGATAGTGGTTGACTAATAGAAATAAGAGTATGATTCGTTGTGTGGCTTTTTTGTTATGATTTAATAAGTTAAGAATAAAAATAACCATCGAATATAAACATTAGATAAACCTGATATCTATGAATAAATTTGTAGGGGTTAAAATAAGGATTCCATAGATATAAAGAATACCGAAATCCGAGTTATAACGAATAAGTTATGATCTGTCGAAGTTTTGCGACAGAACCGGCACAACGTTGTGTGACGTAAAAAGTGAATTTACGATAAAGTGCTTCTTAGCCTTAGCGATCTAAATGAAAGTCGTAGTATTCGTTAAACCGAGAGCGTGCATAAAAAGAATGCCCAAATCTGACTTTATATGAGGAAGTTATGATTTTTCTAAGTTTCAGCATAGCAGTATGCAGCCCGAAACTCGAATTTTAGATTGAGTGATCATTAGCTGAAACAACCTAGACGAGAATCGAAGATCTCATCGTTTGTAGTTTAACGGTAAAACGACAAATGAAAACGAACTTCGGATGAAGAAGTTATGAATTTTTAATGGACTTTTCCTTTCCCGGCCTGTTAAAAATATAACTTTAAATTTAAATTCAAAATTAGCTGACGGAGTCTAAACGAAAGTCATAGAGTATAGTCTCACCTACGGGTGGATATAAAGAACGTAAAAAATGGAGCTCGTATGCGGAAGTTACGGATTATTGAAGATTGAAAATTCGGAGTACGCCCACAGTACTCGTGTACATGGTCCGAAATTGGACACGTCGCCCAAACCTCGCATGCGACACGTATCATACGGACTCGACACGTCTAATGCCACACATCAGGGTACGCCCAACGTACTAAGCTGTACGCCCAACGTAATAGCTAATAGAGCAGTACGCCCAGCGTATGTGAAGATTACGCTCAACGTAATTCAGTTTTCAGCCCCTATAAATAGAAAGCAAGACCTCCGGGTTTTGTTTACAAAATCTATTCTCTCTCACTCTCTACTACATCTCTAGCTACTTTTAGTTCCCCGAAGTCCCATTATCATCCCCGACACCTGAAGCAAGTCCTGAAGCCCCGAAGTCTCCAAGAAAAAGAGTTTGTCGAGTCGAAACTCTGCCTGTGTGGAACCCGGTTTTGGAGAAAACACTCTGGCTTCATCTGAAAATATTATTTTAAGAGACAAGGTGTTGCCCGATTACCATCATATCAAGTGAGTGTATACTCACTTTCTTCTTACACATAGATATGGAGTACTTTCTATAAAATACGTGCTATGTGTAATTATATTGTTTGTTTATTTGAGATGGTTGTTGAATATATATTTTATAGAAGTTTTAAAATGTATATGTATTTTTATCTACAAATATGTTGCGTAAGACATGGGTAGATGAAATAGTTGATGTGTGCTAAAATGATGAGAGTCCTCGATATTGTTATTGTTTCAGTCATCTAGTGGAGTATATGTAACGCCCGTAGATCCGGGCTAGTCAATTCAGAGACAATGAGCGTCAAAAATGAGTTTTTTTTATGAAAGATTATTTAGAAGGACTAATCTTAACCAAGTTTTAGTATATGTTAGTAGGGTTTCGTACATATAAAGAACGCCGAAATCCGAGTTATAACCAAGAAGTTATGGCCCGTCGAAGTTTAACGGCAAAACCGACACGGCTCCGGGAGACGTAAATAGTGAATTTACGATAGAGGACTTTTAGCCTTAGTAATCTAAACAAAAGTCGTAGAATATGTTAAACTGAGAGTGTCCATAAAAAGAACGCCCAAATCTGACTTCGTATGAGGAGTTATGAATTTTCTAACATTTGGCATAATAGTGCACGACTCGAAACTCGAATTTTAGTTCGAGCGGTCTTTTGGCCTACGCAGCCTAAATGAGAGTTGAAGATCTCATTAATAGGAACTCAACGGTAAAAAGACAGACGAAAACGGAGTCCGTATGTAGAAGTTATGAATTTTACGCGAACATTTAACAATATAATCTCCTCCTACTGTTAAATTTAAGATCGGTCGAGAACTAGCCGACAGAGTCTAAATGAAAGTTTTAGATCTTGTTTTTACCTACGCATGGATATAAATAATGTCGATAGTGTAGCTCGTATGTTAAAGATATGGATGAAACTTGGTCCCTACTCTTCGAGCGCGATAAATTCTATACAATTTTGTAAATTTAAGATATAATGAGAATTAGCGAACGACATCTAAATGAAAGTTGTAGTACTAGTAAATACCAATGCGTGGATATAAAGAACGTCGAAAATAGAGTTCTTATGAACGAGTTACAAATTATAATAGCATATTTATGTATTAAAATAAAGTATAAATCATATATACGTACACATATATATACAAATGTATATATCATTAGAAAGGTATCGACGATGCGGTTATTATAAGACTAGTGTTGACTACTTTCGACATTAGTTTAGTAAAAATATCGTTAAATCTATTTAAAATAGTATTATGAATGGGTGTTTAGTTGTTTATACAACTCTAAGGTCATTAAGTAATTACGGAGGGTAGTTTTTTGTAAATTCAATTACTATAAATAAGAGGTTTGGGCTCCCATATTCCTTGCACCATTCTCTTGATTCAAGAGTATTTCTCTTCTTATCCCCCGAGCATTTCGGTCCCTCATGATTCGACTTCTCTTTTTGTAGTTTTAGTATAGTAAGGTGAGCGCTGAAGCGCTGCACGAATCTTTCTAAGAAAGATTCAGCGACGAAGTTTTGCCCCTGCAGAGCCCGACTCCTAGCTAACACCCCTTTGTAAGTAAGTTACGCTTACCCTATTTTGATATAGCTTATATTTAAAATTAGTATTGTTATTATGAACTTATAATAAATATTTGAGCTGTTATTATATAAGTGTCGTTATAATATCTTTTTAACTATTTGTGGTACGGGGAATCTAGTTTAATGGGCCGCATAGGGTTGTTGGATTTTAGAAGTGCTATATAGCAAAATGGTCCTGCCCTCCGGTGTTTTTTGTCTGGCCCTGTTTGTAAATACTGGTTAGAAAGTATTGTTTAAACGCTTATATAATAATAATAAGACTAATAATTAGTCACGGTAAGTATTAGACTAAAATCTAGTGGTAATAATACTAGGTTTCGTCGAAGGAAATTATTTTAAAGTAAACGAAGCATTGTCCGAGTACCGAGTCATGACCTTATTAATTGAGTGCATGGTCCCTTTCATCTTACACATAGATATGAAGTATTTAATATAAATTAGGTGCTATGTGTGCATATTGCCTAAATACTTGCTTTCTATGTTGGGTGAAATATTTTTATACACGTTTTAAATGTTTTAAACTGTATATGTATTTTATATCTACAAAATGTATTGGTTAAAACATGGGTAGATGTAATAGTTGTTGTGTGACCTAATAAAATAATGAGAGGCCTCGATATAGATGTTATTGATGATCCAGTCATCTAGCGGAGTATAGATGATGACCACGGACTATTCGAGACAGTCCAGTAGAATGCTAGCAGGCTCGCAACCTATAGGTGTTTATTTGAACTGTGTGCCCACCAGCAGTACTCCATCCCCCACATGGTTGCCTTATTTGACATGAATTGCTGAGGAACCCCCGAAGCATGTGTTTTCACCCCGATGGAAGTCCTTAGACTAGGTCCCTTGTGTTAGATGTTTTAGGGACGTAAAGTGAGGATAACGGGAACGGGTAACTCGTTTTGTGTGGTTTGATAAAGTTAATAAACTTATTTATTATGGGTTGAAAACACAATATACTCACCAGGTTTCCCAACATGACCCACTCAATTTATTTATATCACAGGTGTTGATATGAAGTCAAATTACACTGAGAGATTAAGGAGATATAAATCACTAGTGATAATGAATGTAAGTTCTGTTTATGCTTATGTTTCTATAATGATGATGACATCCCAAATGTTTTAAAATGAATAAAGATACTTTTCTTCGGAAATGCTTTGATAACGTATTTATCATGTTTTACTGGGAACAAATTCCGTAACATTTTTATTAAAAGAGGCACTCTGATTTTTATAAAGCATAAACAAAATCGGTTTTTTCTGGCCATGAAAATGGGGATGTCACAGTTGGTATCAGAGCATTATTTTAAGCAAACTAGGAATATGGATTTATTTCTAGACTTAAACTTAGAATGCTAAGAAAGGATTGTAAGGAGTGTGTCTAATAAAATTTAGGTAATGCACCTGAATAAACACAAGGACTAGCTAATTTAGGGAAAATGACTAACATGCTTTTATGTGCTAAAATATTTATGATATGTATTGTATGATCGGATCAATGGTCTGTTGCCGACCGGATCTGGTAACTTTATGTGTTCAGATTTCTAAACGTTTAATTATGGTATTAGAACTGGCATATAACTTTTCTAAGAAATAGGGAGATTTACACGTCGATCGTAAATAAAATCTTTCCTATCTTAATTCTCGTCATTGCACACCGAACGTCTGATTTGGTATATTGATCGAAATGGAAAGAGCCCGTAGTGGATTCAGGAATGCAAATGGGAACATGAATCAACCACCAGTGATTGAACAAATACTTGTTATAGCAGATGCTCCTGAGCCAATTACAATGGCCGAAGTAAAAGCCATGATACGGGCTATGTTGGCTGAACAAAGGGAAGAGATGACGCAGATGTTGCATGAAAATTGGGACGAACCTACAATGCCAGTTGAACAGGCCGAATTGAATGATGGGCAGTCAGAAGGAGGGAACTACAGTAGGACCGTTGGTCAAGCCAAACCCACTAATAGTTAGACGAAACAACCAGGATGACGGAGTCAAGAGGAATGGATGCAAGTACAAGGATTTTCTGACTTGCAAGCCATCGACTTTCACCAGAAAGGAAGATCCGATCGGAGTCATGGATTGGATCTCGGAGATGGAGTTAGCTTTCATGACGCGTGGTTGCAGAGGCAAGTTACAGACCACCTTTGCAGTACGCCAATTCCGAGGAGGTGTTCTGCGCTGGTGGAATACCCTGGGGAATACTCTGAGCCCCAATGAGCCCTTACAACTGACATGGGCAGAGTTTTTGGTGCAGTTCAAACGCAAGTATTGCTCAGCCCAAAACTTGCTCGAGCTAGAGAACCAGTTCCTGACCTTGAAGAAAAGAAGCATGTCAATTGATGAATACACCAACAACTTCACAGAGAAGATGGAGTTCGCCTTGCGTCTTGTTCCGGATGAGTTAACGAAAATCAACAAGTATGCAAAGGGACTTCGATGGGAGTACGCGGTGCCAGTGCATCAGGCACCTACTATGGAGGCAGCTATCTGGGCTGCCAAGTCTGTGGAGGATAAGATTAAGGGAAGAGCTACCAACAAGATTGAGGTTGGAAAAAAGAGGAAGTTTGAGGGGTCTAAGAGGCCCAATTAGAAGATCAAGTCTGGTTCAAAGTCGTTTAGCAGAGGAGGAAAGAAAGTGAAATGGTGCGAGAAGTGCAAGAAGAAGCACTTTGGGAAATCTAGCAAAGAAGTGACTTGCTAGAAGTGTGGGAAGACCAGACATTACTCCAACGAGTGCACCGCCAGCAAAAGGGTTTGTTATGAATGCTGTAAAGAAGGGCACGTTGCTAAGGATTGCCCGAAGAAGAAAAAGGCAGCAAGACCAAACATTCCACCGAAACCGAAGGTAAGAGCATTCCATATGATCCTTGATGAAGAAGATGGAAATGAAAGGGATCAGGAATGAGGATCTATGAAGTATTCATGTAAATAGTGTCACGTGGTGTAGCCTATTAGAGGCATAGTATAGGTTGAACTTGCACACCTATGAATAGTTTCAAGGAATAATATAAAACCTTTGTTTTGTTATCTAATGTGTCATTTTGTTATGTGATTTTCTTGTATGGTGACTTGGGTGAACTGCGAGACAATATTTGGGACAAGTATGAGTAGGTATGAAAGGTAGTAGAGGCCTATACTACCGGAAGCATAGGACTCACGCTTGGATCAGGGAAAGTCACAAGGTTACCAAGAAGCTAGTAATTGATACCGTTTTATTCAAATATGTCAATACCATCGTTTCGGTAATGACTAAGAGGATGATTGTTATTCCGATCCTAGTGGTCATATCGAATTGATTCCGACTACGATAAGTATGTTACGTGGTTTAGAGAACCAAGTTTGATGTGGCATTTAACTTAAGCCGGAGGATTGAAATAAAAGATAATCAAAGCGATCGGCAGAGGTATCACGATAGTTTCTTGTAGCTAGAAATGCTACCTTTTAAGATGTGATTAGAACATGAAGAAATGTATTGTCTGTGACTCTAAGAGACCTGAGTCTAAGCGTGGGAACATACGATGATAGTTCATTAGAATATGACACACCGGTCCATTATAGTAATGAAATAACTTATCTTAATTTTGTTAAGAAGAAGAAGCAGTCTCCAGTAAGGATCGAGATTGTGACTTGAAGGTCATAATTTGGAGTCTAATGTGAGATAGGGAGCAAGTGCAAGATCGAGCACCGCCTACAGTCAGGAAGTCTTAGAGTTAGATACTCGTTCGAAGAAACATCAAAGTTACAATTATTACTTGGGATGAAGAGATAACGTATGGAATCATTATACAAGCCGTGTTTCGTTGATGATTTCGGGATGTAATCATCCTAAGGGGAGATAATTGTAACGCCCGCAGATCTAGGCTAGTCAATTTAGAGACAATGAGTGTCAAAAATGAGTTTTTGATGAAAGATTATTTAGAAGGATTAATCTTAACCAAGTTTTAGTATCTGTTAGAAGGGTTTCGTACATATAAATAACGTCGAAATCCGAGTTATAACGAAGAATTTATGGTCCGTCGAAGTTTTACGGCAAAACCGACATGACACGGAAGACGTAAATAGTGAATTTACGATAGAGGACTTTTTAGCCTTAGTAATCTAAACAAAAGTCATAGAATATGTTCAACTGAGAGCGTCCATAAAAATAACGAACAAATTTGACTTCGTATGAGGAAGTTATGAATTTTCTAACATTTGGCATAGCAGTGCACGACCCGAAACTCGAATTTTAGTTCAAGCGGGTTTTGGCCTACGCAACCTAAATGAGAGTTGAAGATGTCATTAATAGGAACTCAATGGTAAAAAGGCAAACGAAAACGGAGTCTGTATGTAGAAGTTATGAATTTTACGCGGACACTTAACAGTATAATCTTCTCGTACTGTTAAGTTTAAGATCCGTCGAGAATTAGCCAATAGAGTCTAAATGAAAGTTTTAGATCTTGTTCTTACCTACACACATATATGAAGAATGTCGAGAGTAGAGCTCGTATGTTAAAGATATGGATGAAACTTGGTCCACACTCTTCGAGCGCAATAAATTCGATACAGTTTTGTAAATCTGAGATAGAATGTGAATTAGCTGACGGCGTCTAAATGAAAGTTGTAGCACTCGTAAATACCAACATGTGGATATAAAGAACGTCAAAAATAGAGTTCGTATGAACTAGTAACAAATTATAATAGCATATTTATGTATTAAAATAAAGTATAAATCATATATACGTACACATATATATACAAATGTATATATCATTAGAAAGGTATCGACGATGCGGTTATTATAAGACTAGTGTTGAGTACTTTTCACATTATTTTAGTACAATATCGTTAAATATATTTAAAATAGTATTATGAGTGGGTGTTTAGTCGTTTATACAACTATAAGGTCATTAAGTAATTATGGAGGGTAGTTTTTGTAAATTCAATTACTATAAATAAGAGGTTTGGGCTCTCATATTTCTTGCACCATTTTCTTGATTCAAGAGTCATTCGCTTCTTATCCCCCGAGCATTTCGGTCCCTCGTGATTCGAATTCTCTTTTTGTAGTTTTAGTATAGTAAGGTGAGCGCTGAAGCGCTGCACGAATCTTTCTTAGAAAGATTCAGCGACGAAGTTTTGCCCCTGCAGAGCCCGACTCCTAGCTAACACCCCCTTGTAAGTAAGTTATGCTTACCCTATTTTGATATAGCTTATATTTAAAATTAGTATTGTTATTATGAACTTATAATAAATATTTGAGCTGTTATTATATAAGTGTCGTTATAATATCTTTTTAACTACTCGCGGTACGGAGAATCTGGTTTAATGGGCCGCATAGGGTTGTTGGATTTCAGAAGTGCTATATAGCAAAATGGTCCTGCCCTCCGGTGTTTTATGTCTGGCCCTGTTTGTACATACTGGTTAGAAAGTATTGTTTAAACGCTTATATAATAATAATAAGACTAATAATTAGTCACAGTAAGTATTAGACTAAAATCTAGTGGTAATAATACTAGGTTTCGTCGAAGGAAATTATTTTAAAGTAAACGAAGCATTGTCCGAGTACCGAGTCATGACCTTATTAATTGAGTGCATGGTCCCTTTCATCTTACACATAGATATGAAGTATTTAATATAAATTAGGTGCTATGTGTGCATATTGCCTAAATACTTGTTTTCTATGTTGGGTGAAATATTTTTATACAGGTTTTAAATGATTTAAACTGTATATGTATTTTATATCTACAAAATGTATTGGGTAAAACATGGGTAGATGTAATAGTTGTTGTGTGACCTAATAAAATAATGAGAGGCCTCGATATAGATGTTATTGATGATCCAGTCATCTAGCGGAGTATAGATGACGACCACGGACTATTCGAGACAGTCCAGTAGAATGCTAGCAGGCTCGCAACCTATAGGTGTTTATTTTAACTGTGTGCTCACCAGCAGTACTCCATCCTCCACATGGTTACCTTATTTGACATGAATTGTTGAGGAACCCCCGAAGCATGTGTTGTCTGTAACAGCCTGGAATTTCAGGTATTGTTATATTTATGATTTTGGGTGTTTTAAGAGGGGACTCGGCGAGTTGGAGCCTAGACTCGCCGAGTAGGATCGCGGATCTGGTCGCGGGTTCGCGACTGGACTCGACGAGTCCGGATATGGACTCGGCGAGTCTGCGCTATTTAGCGAAAACCCTAACCGTTTAGGTTTGGGACGTATATGAGGGACTTTATGGCCATCATTGTTCACCCTAGTCCTCTGAGAGAAACCCTAATTCGATTGTGAGCGTCTGGAGCAAGGTTGAAGACCATTGTTTATTTTGGAAGTGTTGTTTTGCAAGGAAGAAGAAGGCTTGGTTAAGGGAACAACAAGGGAAGCCACGATCTGAGGATTGGGGACGCAGTGAGCACGTTATTCAGGTAATATTTCGAATTGCATCCTTCTATGATTGATGTGTATATGGATTTAGGGTTTATTGAACCCTTTTGTGGCTAGATTGAATGTTACCTTAGTCCCCCAAACGATTGGAACCCTGTATTGGGATCTTTGGAAGTCCAGAATGTCCCATGCCTGAGCATTTCGTGAATCAATGGAGGTTTTGGATTGGAATCCTTATGCCTTAGGTCAAAATGTAAATTATGAGTCATGAGGTGTATTATGAGCACCGAAATGAGGACCTTACGTGATGAATCAGTCTAGGAAGGCCAGACCTATGAATGGTCAGAGCAGTTCTGACCTTAGAAAGCAGTTTGAGCGGTTGCATGGCATGGACTCGCCGAGTCCGATGAACAGACTCGACGAGTAGCTTGAAGATTAATTAGGACTCGTCGAGTTGTTCTTCAGACTCGGCGAGTTGAGTCGGGGTGGCCCCGCGATTCTTCCAGGAGAAACTCGTCGAGTCAAGGAGGATACTCGACGAGTAGAAAAGGAATCTTAGAGAATTGGTGAGGACGTCTAGACTCGCCGAGTCGCCCTAGCACTCGCCGAGTCAGGTCAAGTTGACCGTTGACCAGAGTTGACCTATGTTTGACCTCTTAGGGATAGTCAAACTTAGAAGATAAAAGTGTTAATAAAAGATGTATGATGTTATAGGGAGATTGTAGCTCAGCGGATCGAGTACAAGTGACTTTGGGATTTGCTAGCTTTCGACATTCACGAGGTGAGTCTTCTCACTATACTGTACCCGGAAGGGTTTGAATGTGTGACCGGAAGGTCAGATATGATATGTGATATATGTGCTATATGTGATAAGTAATTGTTATACGTGCTATGTATGTTATGGGCCGGAAGGCATTATGTTATGGGCCGGAAGGCATTATGTTATGGGCTGGAAGGCGAATATGTTATGGGCCGGAAGGCGTTGTGTTGTGGACCGGAAGGTCGGCGTGGGTAGGACCGGAAGATTTACCCAGGAGGGACGGAAGTCCCCTGAGACACATGGACCGGAAGGTCAGGGCCTGGAAAGGCGTATGTGCGTAAGTTGTATATTGGGGAACTCACTAAGCATTTATGCTTACAGTTGTTATGTATGTGTTTCAGGTACTAGCGAGGACCGTGGGAAGGCGCCGGCGTGATCTGTACACACTGGAAGATGTTTTGTGATCTTGGGATTTAGATGCTTTGTATTTTGACATGACACTTGAAATGTTTATGCCTTGTTTTGAATGAAAATACTATATTTTGAAATGAAAAATTTGTTTGAAAATTTACGGTGTTACATTGTCACCCCGATGGAAGTCCTTAGACTAGGTCCCTTGTGTTAGATGTTTTAGGGACGTAAAGTGAGGATAACGGGAACGGGTAATCGGGTTTGTGTGGTTTGATAAAGTTAATAAACTTATTTATTGTGGGTTGAAAACTCGATATACTCACCAGGTTTCCTAACCTGACCTACTCAATTCATTTATATCACATGTGTTGATATGAAGTCAAATTACACTGAGAGATTAAGGAGATATAAATCACTAGTGATAATGAATGTAAGTTCTGTTTATGCTTATGTTTCTGTATTGACGATGACATCCCAAATGTTTTAAAATGAATAAAGATACTTTTCTTCGGAAATGCTTTGATAACGTATTTATCATGTTTTACTGTGAACAACTTCCGCAACATTTTTATTAAAAGAGGTACTCTGATTTTTATAAGGCATAAACAAAATCGGTTTTTTCTGGCCGTGAAAATGGGGATGTCACAGTATAGATGACGACCACGGACCCTTCTAGACAGTCCAGTGGAAAGTTAGCAGGCTCGTAATGTGTAGGTGTATGTGAACTTAGTGTTCGGTGGTATACTCCAACCCCCACACGGTTGCCTTATTTGACATAAATTGTTGAGGAACCCCCTAAAGTAGTGTTATCACCCCGATGAAATCCTTAGGTTAGGTGCCTTATGAAGGGTGTTTAGGGACGTAAAGTGAGGATAACGGGAACGGGTAATCAGGGTTATTGTTGATTCATGAAATTAATAAATTTGTTGTTGGTTGATGAAAATTAATAAATTTATTATTTGTGGGTTGAAAACCCTATATGCTCACCAGACTCCCAAGTCTGACCCACTTAGCTTTCTGTATTACAGGTAGTGGACCCCGAGCATAATTGGAAGACAACGACAAACTTTTTGATTATAGGTCTGTAGTTGTAAATAACTGTTGTAAGGCTTATAGTGTACTGTTTATGCTTTTGATCTGTATCGGAATATGACATCCCGAGGTTTTATTATATAATGAAAACATATTTCTTTAAGAAATGTTTTGATAAATTTTTATTATATTTTGTTTGGGAACAAATTCCACAACATCATTTGGAAAAATTACTCTGATTTTATTTTAAAAGCATAAACTAAATCGGTCTTTTCTGGCCGAGAAAAATGGGATGTCACAAATACTAATTGATATACTTGTAGGAGAGGTGTCTAGAATGGTCATGTTGGCTTGGTTGTTGGATTTCAAAAAGGTTATATGTCGAAATGGTCATGCCTCCCAAATGTCGTACTTGTCTGATCTTTATTTGATAGAACCATTGGTATTCATTGGAATGATTGATAGGTATATACTATTTTCAATCACGTAGAATATTAGACTAAGACTTAGTGATAATGATACTAGGTTACGTCCAAGGAAAAGTCAGTTGCTTCAAGCAAAGCATTGTCCAAGTTTCGAGTCATTACTTTATCAAGTGAGTGCATAGTTACTTTCATCTTACACATAGATATGAAGTATTTAAGATAATTACATGATATATGTGCCTATTATCTGTGTTGTAGATATCTATGCTAGATGAAAAATCTATACATTTTTTACTTAATTCAAATTGTATATGTGTTTTTATACCTATAAATATACTGGGTAGAGATGGGTTGATAAAAGATGATATAGGTGATGAGAGATGAAGATCTCGTTGATAGGATTCCAACGATATAAAGAAAGTCGAAAACGAACGTTAGATGACAAATTTATGCATTTCATGCAGGCTTTAACAGTCTAAGCATGTGTAAAATAAATAAATAAAAATTAGCCGACAGAGTCTAAATGAAAATTGTAGATCCCGTCGATAGCTACGAGGGATATAAAGAACGTCGAAAACGGAGTCCGTATGAAGATGTTACACAATTTTGAAATTATGAAATTTGGCATGCGTATGCACCTCGCACATGACCTTCTAGAAGTCATCCACGTCGCCCCACACAGAGTCGGAGACATGTCAGCGCACCTAAGGAGCCACGTGTAACAGGTGTGTGGCGTGCATGGCCCTTACGCGGCGCGCACCTTGAGATTCTAGCCTATAAATAAATGTTTTGTGTTCATTATTCCCCCCCCCCCCACACACACACATATATATATATATATATATATATATATATATATATATATATATATATATATATATACACACACACATCTCTCTGTCTCTGTCTTTGTCTTTCTATCTCTCTGTCTCTCTCTCTCCTTCTACTTCCTCTGGTCCAAAATTTCCTTAGTATTTAGGGTATTTTGATTAGTTCGGAAGTCCCTAGGAGCCAGACATTTAGTAGTTATCATCCCGGAGTTCTGCTAGTGCAATTTCTGGACTTTTGTCTAGGAAATCCCTATAAGTGAAATTACACCCTATTCTATTTTAGTGTAATTTATATTAAATATCATAGTCATTGTTATGAGTTTATAAATAAGAACTATCAACAATTTCATGTTCTAATACTAATTGATCTACTTGCAGGAGAGGTGTTTAGAATGGTCATGTTGGCTTGGTTGTTGGATTTCAGAAAGGTTATACGTCGAAATGGTCATGCCTCCGAAGTGTCCTACCTGGCTGATCTTTTGATAGAACCATCGGTATTCATTGGAATGATTGATAGGTATATACTATTTTCAATCACGTAGCATATTAGACTAAGACTTAGTGATAATGATACTAGGTTACGTCCAAGGAAAAGTCACTTGCTTGAAGCGAAGCGCTGTCCAAGGTTCGAGTCATTACTTTATCAAGTGTGTGCATAGTTACTTTCATCTTACACATAGATATGAACTATTTAAGATAATTAAATGTTATATGTGCCTATTATCTGTGTTCCTGATATCTATGCTAGATGAATAATCTATACAGGTTTTACTTGATTCAAACTGTATATGTGTTTTTATACCTATAAATATATTGGGTAGAGATGGGTAGATAAAAGATGATATAGATGATGAGAGATTAAAAATGAAATAGACGATGAGAGGCCTTGAATTTAAAGGTGATATAGTCTTCTAGCGGAGTATAGATGACGACCATAGGCTATTCTAGACTGTCCAGTGGTACGCTAGAAGGTCGCAACCTGTAGGTGCTTTTGAACTTAGTGTTCACCAGGTGTACTACATCCCCTATCGTTGCCGTAATGACAAATATTTCTAAGAAATCCTTAATCATATTGTCTATCATGAAGATGATGCTTATGATAGGTCCCTTGAATAAGATGTTTTAGGAAACGAAAGTGAGGATAACGAGAATGGGTAATCGGGTTGAGTGATTTGTTGAAAATGTATAATTGAAGGAATTTAATTATTGTGGGTTAAAAACCCTATGTGCTCACCAGGCAGTGACACGAGAGCACAAGTGTGATGATTCGATGAGATATTTATGGATTATAGGTCAGTAGAATAATAAATTTTGGTAAGGCTTGTATTATTTCAGTTTATGCTTATGTACTGTATTGACGATGACACCCCAAAGTTCTTAATATAACTAAAATACATTTCTTGATAAATGCTTTGATAATATCATTATCATGTTTTTGGGAACAGATTTCGTAATATTATTCTTATAAATAATACTATGATTTTAAGTAAATAAAAATAAACTGGTCTTTTTTGACCGTGAAATTTGGGATGTTACACCATGTAAATCTTGTTTTGGTATGCGTTTAGGCCAAGCTGAAAGTACTATGTTAAGTTTGAGACTTTGATACCAGAGAAAGTAAAAAAGGGGAAGATGAAAAGATATTTCGAAAGCTAAGTTTGGGTAATAATTTATTAATAAAATTAGTAGATAATGGAATGTTGGCGACATACATGAGCACAAAGGGACATGCTTATGAAAATTGGAACCTAAGTAAGGAAATAGACAAATTTTGACTTCAGGTTGGATAACATTAATGAATGATGTTGTTAAAAGTAAATAAAGGAAAAAAAAGGGTAAACGTGTCCAAGAGGGTTATTAACCCCTAATGATGTATTATTAATTATTAGGATTGATTAAAATTGTAAGAAAATGAACAAGGTGATGTGGACACCAAGGAAGTTGAAAAGTGATAGGATGAAATTCTAATGAGATGGCTCATAGAGTAATTCTGAGGATAGAATCCTTTTAAGGGGTAAATAATTGTAACACCCTAAAATTTAATAATGGTTCTTAAATTAATAAAGTGAATAAAAGAAAGATTATGTATATAGTTAAAGCATCAAGGAGTAAACATATCATTAGTTGATATGAAATTTGGAGGTTAGAAGTAAAAATTAGAACATCTTAAAAGTTAAACGGCTATTCATGATAATCAGGTGAAACTTAGGGTTGACTAGATATTTAATCAACTTAATAACTTGGACTAAGTTTGTGAAGATTAGGATGGATCAGTAAGATTTTGGAAATTTGTTGAAGTTGTAAGATAGTTTGGAGTTATTTTGAAAGGGCTTTTGCAAGGAGAGACCAAAAGTGGCAATTTGTGAAAGATCAAAGCTAGTTAGCGGGTTTTCTCCCCCATTTTCTTAGGAAGAACGTGATTGAGAGAAAGGAAGAGGGAAATGGCGATTTCTATGAAGCAAAGGAATATTTAGAGTGATTGTTGTGGAATCAAGCTAGGAATTGAAGATTTGAAGCAACATCAAGCTTGAGAGGCATAATTTCTCCTCCTCTAACTCTATATTTCGAATTCAAGGTTTGTGGAAAACTCCAATGTTGAAATTAGTTTGATTCATTGATTAGTGTTTTGGTTTCTAACCTCCCATTGAGTTGTTTTGATAATCACAATGTCAATCCAATCATCCCATTGATGGGTTTGAGGATATGGGTGAAGACCCTCATGAACCCTAGAAATTCAAATTGGGAATTTTATGTTTATATGTTAGATTGGAATAGATTCAATGACCTAGATAATGTTTGATGGCAATAAATCTAACCGGAATGCTAAAACTCATCCATGATGGTAGAATAATGTATAAGCTTGAATTGAAATGGATTTGGGGACATTATGATGGAACAATGGAATTCTTTATAGTTGAACAATTTATGTGTAAAGGAAGTTCATAATCATGAATGGATGCTCTTGGAAGGATTTAAATTCAAAACATGGTGTTGTTTGATTCCTAGATTGATGTATGGAGTTATTGGCCTTAAGGGCAATTTGGGAATTTGGAATAGAATTGACGATTCCAAGGTTAGATTAGTTATTTTACAATGAGTTTAGTTATGATTTCAAGTAAATTAAAACATTTAGTTGAGTTTACAATGATGGTGGATTAGAACATTGGTCATTAAGAGATTAATTGCTCACCAGGATGCTTAGATGTCATTTTATGTTTTCATATAGCTTTGATGACATTTAAATAAATTAGTGATTAATTCATCATGAGGATAGGGACTAATTCAGTATTTTAAAAGTTGATAACCATTATTTATTCCTTAATAACCACTTGGTAATGTTACATGGCAATTGGAATTCTAAGGAACAAGTTACAAAGCATTTAGCAAAATTCTACACAAAATAGTGACCTGCAGTAGTGACACAGGGCGTGTCCTTTTTGAAACGGTGCATGTCAAACGTCAAATTAAGTATATTATTTTTCATGGAAAACCTAGTAAACGACCACTGATTTCCCTTAAAATTTATATATAAGCTAATAGGAAGTAAATAAGCTTATGGGGAATATCTAAATGTTAAAAATCTATGAGGGGTATTTTGGTCATTTTCAATGACTTATGTCCATCCATGTTATATAGGTGGTGATAGATAGTGTTGCTCTAAGGAAAGGAACTAGAAGATGATTATCTAGCCTTCTGGTGATTAAGGTGAATACGTATTGGCATTTTTCCACTTTGGGGTACATGACAAAATGATTTTTATGATAATGAAATACTAATGCTTTGATATACAAAACATTTTGAAATAAAAGTGTTAAATGATTTTGAAAAGGATGTTTTGAAAAAATATCTTGAAGGCAAGAACATTTTGAAAGAATATAATTTTTTGAAAGAAGTGATGTTTTGATAACGTGTTTTAAATGATTTAAAATATAAATGCATTACTTTTGAAATGAGTATTTTGATACTAACATATGAAATGTGTAAAACATGGAAAAATGATAATAACGTATGAAATGTCTAAACGATGGAAGGAATGATATTAACATATGGAATTTTGAGTGACAACAAAACAAGTTAAGCACTTTAGACAAATATCAAAACAAACTTCAGTGAACTTGCAGAAAAAATTTCTGAAAATGTAAATCAAGTGAACACAATATTTAACGTGGTTTGGTCAAGGTGACCTACATCCACAGGAGAACGAGATAGAAAGAGAGAGAGAGAGAGAGAGAGAGAGAGAGAGAGAGAGAGATAGATAGATAGATAGATAGATAGATCGATAGAGGGAGAGAGATAGGATTTTATTAACTTCCAAGAACATTTCCAATCACACAAAGGTTACACCTCACTTGAGCTCTCAAAACAAAAGAATCTATCTTGCTTACTAACTGCTCCAAAAGAGTGCTTTTAACCTTACATTGATTACTCTCTTAAAATTTCTGCACACGCATAATGATGGAGATATGAGTCTATTTATACTTGAGAGATCATACCTAAGACCTTAATGGGCCAAGCCCACTGGCCCATAGGCCCATGAAATATGACAACCAATCATATCACACCATGCAACTTCTTCTGGAACATTCTTCCATGGCATACAGCCCATGAGCATTAGCAACACACATGATGGACCACCTTGACGATAGTGGAGCATCATGATGCACATGTGGTGCATCATGAACACTAATGGCCCAACATCCATCATGGTGGCACAACATGGTGTATATCTTGAGCAATACCAACTTATGAGCATCCTTGAACGATCTTCAGCATCATAGAGGACTTTATAGCATACTTGGCTCATCAGGGATACCATGGCTCATCATGCAACCAAAACGGCCCATCATGCACCATGATGGTGCAACATGTGCAAGGATGGCACAATAGGTATCAAGTACGGCACAAGAACTTCTAGATTGGAGTAACATCACCATCTTGGTAGAACAACAACATGCATGGCGCAACAAGGCCATGCTTGGTGCAACACCATAATCCATGGCATAACAGGTGTGCCTAAGGGGGATACCCTATGGCGCAATAGGGAGTATCTTGGCACAAGAAAGAGTTCCATTGGCACAACAACATCCTTCTTCTCCCAAGTCTTAAACCAATGGTGCAAAAAGGTACCCTTGTTGCTCTATATCACTCCCAAGTGCTCCAAACCTCTTCTAAATGCTCCAAACCCCCTTATATATGATTCACTCCTTTGGTACTTGATCTGTTCCTTTATCATACGATCCATTCCCTTCTCAGATGATTCATTCCATTGTCACATGCTTAATGAACCTTAAGTGTTTCATTGAGTTCTAAGTGCTGCATGTTGGACAATACTTCATACCTTAACAATCTCCCGCTTGAAGGATTGAACAAGTTCATCTGCTAATCAAAGTCTTCATCATTCTCTCGATTTCTCTCCTTCTCTACACCAGCCCCATCCTGAAAATCTTGGAAGGGAAAATGAAGCCATGTATGGCTTCAACATTTCATTGCTAGACACCTTAGTACATACATCTGATGAGTTCTCCATACTAAGGACTTTCTTCAGCTTAGTAGCCCCTTGGTTCATTGTCTTGAACTCCTTGGTCAGCTGCATCTTAAGCTCATTGATCTTCTGCATGTTGGAACCAACAATCAACACGACATCAACATTTAATATGAGGATGATGCCTGAGGAGCTTAACTTCTTTAAGTAACAAATGATCAGCCTTACATCTTCTAAACCCACTCATCCTCATGAAGTTATCAAACTTTAAGTACCACTACTTAGAAGTTTGCTTCATGCCATATAGGTTTTCTTTCTTCTTGAACACCAACCGTAAGAGCACTTTATGGCTGTGCCTTCAGGATGTCTCCTTCCAAGTTATCATAAAGGAGATCAGTTGTATTCACATCTAGGTGCTCTAGATGGAGATTTTCAGAGGCCACTTCATTTAACATAGAAGTAATTGTAGTCATCTTCGCAATTAGAGAATCGTCCGCTCCCTTATGTTGTATTCCCTTGATTGCCAATCTCCCCTTTCAAGTTTTACCGCTATCTATTTCATCCTTAACTTGAAACATCTTACTCTTCTGCAGTCCGCTCAACTTCTTATCCATAGCCTTTTCCGAGTATAAGAAGTTTATCCTCAAGGCCTCTGGTTTTGACCCATTCACACACATCAATATGTCATTGGTTGATGGAGAATACCTCATTAGAGTACTTTTCGTTGTGGTCCTCTGGATAATATGTGGTTTGATCTTTGAAACACCTACAACCCCACACTCATTATCACCAGAGCTCCCACTATTTCTAGGTTTATCAGAGCTCCAAATACTTCTTGAACATCTGCCTATCCTTTGACCAAAGATAGGTTTGCATGATTGTGGGATCCTCCCACTTAAGATTCTAAAGTTGGACTGTAAACATCATAATGAACTAAACCCAAGTTCCTAAACTTAAGTGGAATTCCTATCTTCACAAAATTGACTTTTTTCTGTCTGCCAATAGAACATGGCTTAGAAGCATCTGTCACATTCTTCAAATTTGGCATCCTCCCACTGGATACAGGCTTCCTCATTCCCTCCTCACTCTTATGAACAAATCTTTTGTGGCATAGAGTGGATGCCCCAACTTCTTCAACAACATTTGTCTCATCATCAAAAACTTCCACCATGTATAGTGTACCATGTTTCTGACCATTAGCAATGATCAAGTTTGCTTTCTTCACTTTCCACTTTTGATTACCAAATGTCACATGATGACCTTCATTATCAAGTTTTCGAATTGATATCAACATCCTCTTTAGACATGGAATGAACTTGACATTCTTCAAAGTCCAATCCGTACCTAGAGTCGTCTTGAGAACCACATCTCTGACACCAATGATATCCAGACACTTGTTATCTACCAGCCTGACCTTTCATTGTTAATGTATGAATTTTTGCGTCACATCTTTAGAATGACTAGCATGAAATAACACATCAGAATCCAAGGCCCTAGATTATATTGGATTTTCATATGGAAAAATGAGCGCGTCACCTTCCAAATCTTCTGCCATATTCATCTCCTTGTGGTCTCTATCTTCCATGAGCACTGGGCAATGACTTTTGACATGAACACTCTCTTTGAAGTCCCAGCAGCTCATGCGCCTCCTATTGTTTTGTCCACCTCTCCTTCTCGACTTCGATCTTCCACTACCCGCACCTCCTCTATCGAACCCCCTTCTTCTATCTTCAATACTCAGAAGACTATTGGAAGCTTCTCTAGCACTCTGTTTGTGTACATCCCCACCAAGGATTGAAACGCGAATGCCTTCGAATGTCAACTTAGCACCCCCAGTGGAGCTGCTAACTGTTGTCACTGTACCGGACCAACTATCAGGCGAGATGATAATAGTAGCAATCCCATGACTTTATCTTCAAATTTAATATCAATCAACATCAACCTTGATAGCATTGCATTAAATTTTTTTTATCATGATTAGTCACTGAGCCACCCTCTTTCATCTTCAGATTTACCAATTGTCGAATAAGTGAACCTTGCTCGTTGTTGAAGGATTTTCATACATGTTAGATAGTGCATTGATCAACTCATGAGTAGTCTTCACATTGACAATGTTATATGCTACATTCTTTTCCAAGGATAATCTCACCACACCAAGTGCCTTCCCATCTAACAATTACCAATCCTCCTACTTCATTTGTTCAGGTTTACTTTTGGACAATGGTTCATGTAAATTCTTCTGGTAGAAGTAGTCTTCAATTTGCATTTTCCATAAATCGAAATCGTGTCCATTGAATTTTTCGATCTTAAGTCTCCTGTCTTCATCCATAACTTTGATACCATTTTGTTGGGTGACAACAAAACAAATGAAGCACTTCAGACAAATATAAAAACAAACTTCAGTGAACTTGCGGAAATAAAACTTCTGAAAACATAAATCAAGTGAACACAATATGTACCGTTGTTTGGTCAAGGTGACCTACATCCACAGGCGAACGAGAGAGAGAGAGAGAGAGAGAGAGAGGATTTTATTAACTTCCAATAACAACTACAATCACACAAAGATTACACCTCACTTGAGCTCTCAAAACAAAAGAATCTCTCTTGCTTACTAACTACTCCAAAGGATTGCTCTCAACCTCACGGTGATTACTCTCTTGAAATTTTTGTGCACTCATAATGATGGAGATATAAGTCTATTTATACTTGAGGGATCGTACCTAAAACCCTAATATGCGAAGCCTATTGGCACATAGGCCCATGAAATGTGACAACCAATCATATCCCACCATGAAACATCTTCTGGAACATTTTTCGATGTCGTACAACCCATAAGCATCAACAACACACATGATGGACCACCTTGACCATAGTGGAGCATCATGATGCACAAGTGGCGCATCATGAACACTAATGGCCTAACATCCATGATGGTGGCCCAACATCCGTGATGGTGGTACAACATGGTGTATATCTTGAGCAATACCAACTTTTGAGCATCCCTGAATGATCTTGAGCATCATAGAGGACTTCATAGCATGCTTGGCTCATCAGGGATACCATGGCTCATCAAGTAACTAAAATGGCCCATCTTGAACCATGATGGTGCAATATATGCACGGATGGCACAACAAGTATCAAGTATGGTGCAAGAACTTCTAGGTTGGAGCAAAATCACCATCTTGGCACAACAACAAAATGCATGGCGTACCAAGGCCATGCTTGGCACACAAACATATTCCAGGGCACAATATGAGTACATCATGGTACAAGAGGGATACCCCATGGCGCATGAGGGAGTATCTTGGCACAAGAAAGAGTACCCATAGCGCAACCACATCCTTCTTGGCCCAAGTCTTCAGCAGATGGCGCAACAAGGTCCTATTGTTGCTCCATATCACTCCCAAGTGCTCCAAACCTCTTCCAGATGCTCCACACGCCCTTCTATATGATCTGTTCCTTTGGCCCTTGATTCGTTCCTTTGTTAGACGATCCATTCCCTTCTCAAATGATCAATTCCTTTATAACATACTCAATGAACCTCAAGTGCTCCATTAAGTTCTAAGTACTCCATGTTGGACAAGACTTCATACCTCAACATGAAATGTGTAAAGCATGGAATGTGATGAAAAGAATATATTTCTCAAGCCATGATGTCCCCGTAACAAGATATATAGGAATCTATTAGGGTGGTGCTTCACCTTCGCGAGATAGATTGCCTAACGGAAATGATGCATTGGTGGACTGATTTGTGTTCTTTCCACCTTTGTATAATCTTGGGGATATTGCTAGGACTTAAGTATAAAAATGGCAACAATTGAATACCAGAATTAACCCTTAATGATAAAAGAGAATGAAATGTCAAAACATGTCTTTTGAAATGAAATGATAAGATATGAAATGACATTTATGATGTGTAGGAAAAGTGTTTTCCTTGAAAAGGTTTTACTATCTAAACTATGCTATGTTATGTATGAAATGATTTTCTTGAAAATGATTGAAAACGCTTTATGGTATGAATGGAAGGAGTTTTTTCTTAAAATGATTGAAATGTTTTATGGTCTACAACTCACGTAGCTCACGAGATATTTTTGTCGTACATATCTCTTTTTAGTGCCATGTATCCCAAGTTGTATTCAAGGATAAAGATAATAGATGGAAGATAGAAGTTAAGATATAGAGAATGGAGTGGAACATGTTATGTTCCTTTTTAAATAATATTGACGTAATTCTTATTTGCTTCCTATGGTTTGTATAATGCTTAATGGTAACATTTGATATTTTAATCATAAATGTTTTTTGTCGGACCAGTTTTGTTAAATGTAGGTTAATACTCGTAATGATTTTATTAAAACCATAGTATTTTAAAGTTTGAAAAAGTTTGACCTGTTACAAAAATAGAATATACATTAACCCCCCCCCCCCCCCCCCCCCCCCCCCCCCCCCCCCCGCCTTACTTTTCTATCTAGTAGTTGTATTAATAGTAATATTTTCTAAACGAAAACCATATTCGTTTCCCTTGTGTTCTATATACATGGTCTTAGCTCATCTATATTATTATACGATAAGGTAAACTGCCTAGTGTGTAACAGTTCAGTTGTAACAATCCAATTTATAAAAATTTAAAACATGTTAAAACTTAACCATCATTAATAAATTTTTAAAACATGTTGCTTTGACTAAGGCAAATGATATAATTTACTTGTAAGTAATTTTCTAGATGCCATGCTAACTTGGCAAATGTAACTTTCTTACAACTACAAAAGGCGAAACATTCACTATGGTTACAACTGACCTACTTAATGCTACCATATAAATATAGTAATACAAAATTAATTTGGAGTGCAAGTCTAAACCTTGAGACATGCGCACCTACCGAACACATATTGTCCTTGGACTCACTAGATGTACATGTCATATTTAAAAAAACTTGCATGATTTCCTTGTTTTATGTACAATCTCTCAAGGTATTATGTTTAAATTATCGAGCTTGTATCTAGTTTATTTCTTTGTTTGTGAAGGTAAACACATTAAGAGGAATCACCTAGAAAGGAACTCCAAAATAGGGTAAAGTGTTTGGAGGAAGTTGATTGAATGTTTTTATGTGACAAACAATTATTAGTAAGTTAGATAAACAAAATATAAAGTTCAATCTCCATTCAATCTTCATGTTTGTTCTCTACCAAGTATTTAGTTAGATAATTTTATATTTTGAGTGTTACTAGGAGAACAGACTTATTAATTTTTCATTGCATTTATGTTCAAAATATTGAGAATATTGTTGTGGTAAAGTTAAGCTTTAATTAAATTATGATATTATGTTTTCCTATTTTTTTATATTAATCATCTTTTAGTTATTTTATATTCCATTTAAATAAAAAAAATCATTTCTAATTTTTTTGATAAATCTTTTGTGGAAAAAAAATATGCCGCCAATAGTAAGAAATAAAATTTATTTTAGCAAATACAGTGGCGTAAAAAGGTTTCACTAATGCAGTAATACTCAAAAGTGTTGTACTGACATAACAAAAAAAATGCTGCTAATAATAAGAAAATGATATTTATTTTACCAAAAATAATGACATGAAAAGGTGTTACTAAAACTCATAAAATGCTCTAGTGAGTTAGAAAAGACTGCCACTAAAACCCAATAAGACTGCAACAATGCAGCCAAAAAATACCACTAAAAATCTTTAATGACATTTTTTGTGTTTGATTGCCCATGAGGCTTTAATGACACTTTTTCGATTTTAATGACACTTTTTTTATTCCACTAAATTTTAATGACATTTTTTTTATCCTACTAAATGTTATTTTATTGATAAGGCATGTATGCGAAGAAAGAGATTGATGAGAAGTTGAAGACGTGTATGACTTCAACGGGCCTTCCGAAGAGTTAAGGCGAACACATTGGTTGAGGACAGACATGTGGGTTATATACCTTACATGGTAGGATACTAGTTGACGGCCCGAATATTGTACAAATTTATTTTTATTAATTTTTTTAGAACAATATGAAATTTATAAACGAAAAGTTAGCGAGAAGTTAAGATTATGGACACATTCCTTTATGAGGTTATAACTTCAATCCCACCAATTAAGATGTGTACCATTCCTACCTCTAATCTTTATGTAGTTGAAAGCTACATTTTAATCTCGCTAGCGAAATCCTTACTATTCTCCACTTTGTTGTTGAACACTTTTGCATTTCTTTGATTCCAAATATTACACACACAAACACCATGAGGACCACCATAATAATTGATCTGATTTTTCTGACTAGAACGAACTTGAAACGTCAACTAAACAGGCCGGTTCACAGGGGATGTCAGCCCACCAACTCTTGAGAATGGACCGGACCTCCTTCGCTATAAACACTAAATCAAAAAACGGGCTTCTTTTTCAGACTTAATGTTGTACAAGGGGAAAATAGAGTATCTTACATTCACAACAACTCCTTATAGATTTGGTCTAGTGGAGTAGTGGGTAATCTACCGAGCTTAGACGTGAGGCCACACTGTTGGCTTTTTTAGGAAGAGTCGTATTATTTCCAGATTGTTTCAATTG